>NC_143221.1:12136879-12439479 GCF_030267445.1 Bombyx mandarina
GTAAATAATACAAAACCTTACCTGGTCTGGGCAAAAATATCCAAAGGCTACCATGCCAAACAGTGATAACAACAAACAGAAGGCTATCACTTTTCGTAGCTTCGATCTCGGCTCCATTGTTTTAATGTGTAGATAGTTCTCGGCAGGAACACAGTGAAATCACTAGAAACTTGCACTATCACACTTTTTTGCATTTCGACCAGGTGCATGTCTCATTTTTACAATAATATTCCAGGCACACTCCTTAACTAAATTTTCTGTCCAGCATCAACGTCCTTAATATGTAAATGAAAGCATAAAAGTTTTCTATTTTCAATTTATATTAGCTTCCACTGTTTTATTCCGAAATCACATACGAGATGTTATGATATTAGACGAAAATAAAGAGCTGCGTTAGAATCTGGCACACGAACGATGTCTAGAGAGCGACTGGCTGATCGGCGGACAGAACTGGGAAACAGCGACTCTATGTAAATGAACACAAACAAACAAGTCCTCATAAGTACAAACTTCCTACAATCGCCATCACTCTGATAACCATTTTGTTATAATTATTTCTCTATCTTATCGGATATGTAAAAAAGTCAAACATTTTGATAATTTGCTTCAATTCACACATTTTTGATACATAAGTATAAATCAGAATCTACGATTTCTGTTTTGAGACGAGAATTCATTGACATTGACACTTGATAGCTGCCAAAAACATTATTATATTATCCATTAGATAGTAAAGATATTATGGCCTATACAGCCAAACCCATTAGCCATTTGTTAAAAATGTCAAACCCGTTTTTCTGTTTTATAAAAAGTTAAATGGAGAGTCTTATAAAACTATGACAAGGCATTTCTCACATGCATTAGTTTAAAACTTTCTTGTTTTATTTGCTTGAACAAGTGAATTGAATCTACCCCACGAATGCGAAGCTGGATTGAGTTCTTTGAGGCAAAAGATTAAGTTTTTCGGCATGGATACCAACACCGTATCTGTGCCACCAAGCAGTACTGCGCTCTAATTTAATGCATGAGTCACTCATGAAACTGTGTGTTGTCCAAGAGTATGTTTACGCTGTAATGTTTGTACGGGAAACTTCAACAGCACTAAACCCTTTTGGTTGCATGTCTCAATAGGCGCCTAAATGATTCACTGAAGTATGGGTAGTAGCATTTTCTGAGTGTTAAGCTACAAACTGCGACCGCCACCCCACATTTACCAATGTAAGATCGTATTTTAAATCTGCACGATTAGAAACCATTCAATCATGCGTTCTAGTTTGAGAGATTTGTATACATTTACACTGTATCTATCATATCTGAAATATACACGGTATCTAGTAGAAATGATAAGATACACTTATTTTGAACGTACGAATGGAATATTTTTATTAGATAAGATGAAAACTATTCATGACATACGATGTAGATGTCTCGTTAGAAATAAGACTATTCTAGCCTTGGGACCCAGGAATGAATTTACCAGCAGACTTAGGCAGTTAGGCTTGGGTTGACAAATATATGTATGAAGATCGGTATTTTTTCATTAATTCACACGGGCACACTAGATTTATTAAAAAAGAAAGTGATTGTCAGTATTCTTCTTTTTTTTCCTACCTAAACTGATAGCCTTGAGAGGCTATGTCAGCGTCGCCTTAACTAGTAGGTGAGCTCACGGGGCTCAAACCTGTGTGCTTAGTGCGAGTTTTTTAACTTTCTCGATAGCGTAAAAGTTAACTCATATTTGTATGGAATGGGATCGTTTCCACACGTTTGCCGATAGGGACGCTATTCCAACTGCATACAAAATAGGGTTACCTTTTACGCTATCGAGAACGTTAAGAGACTCGCACTAAGCACACTGATGACGTTGCTAACACGAACCCTAGCAAGAGCCGTGCTTCGCAGAATCTACCACCGGATCGGAAACGCGACCCACTGAGAAGATCCGGCGAGAAACTCAGTGGGCTGTGTCTGAGGGTTAATTTACTCGTCGAGCCCTTGGTCACAAGCGACGGGTTCGACGAGAACGATGGCCGGTGCTTGAGGTACCTAAAAGCACCGTTAGTGGATCGGGAGGATCCGAAATGACGTATTCAGTGTATTGTTTTTGAACCATAAAAAATACTATGGGAAAAAAATGGAAAGCAAAAATTTTTCGCGAACATAGCGGAAGCAAAATAAAAGAGAAATTTCGAAGCCACTTTGTTTACCATGAAAGTATTTCAATGTTAAACAGGTTTATCCCACTGAATTTCTCGCTGGATCTTCTATGTGGGTGACGATTCCAATCCGGTAGTATTTGCGCAAATTACTGCCCCTGCTAGGGCTAGTGTTAGCAAATTCTCTCAGGTTGAGCTAATGAGCGGACGGGTAATCCGTAGCTGGAATTGCCCCTTAAGCTATCAGCGAATAGGTAGGAAAAATAAATTTCGGAACCTTCCTTTTTTGCGACAGCATACTTTGGACGTTGTGTAGCCTTAACGCTGGACAGAAAAAAAAAATCGCCTTGAAGTTAAGTGATTAATTTATTTATACTTCAGTTCTCATCAGTTAGAAAAAGTTAATAGAAAAATTTTGTACGTAAATATGTATTCCTGCAACAGATTGTTCGGCATTCTTTGTCTAAAAAGAATAAAAATATCGGAATTAGCCATAAAAACTTAATTTACTTCAATCATCAGATTTGTCGCAAAAAAAGATAGGAAATTATTATAGCTTGATTGAACTCTTTTTTGTCTTTTAAAAGTTTATAAATATTATTTATTTGCGTATCCTTAAAGCACATTATTGTGTTAGTATTATAAATCATCGTAGGGTTTTATTAGTTCTATATTTATACTCAAAAGCTATTTCTGGTGCGATTTCAATAAAATCAATACATAGGTATACTAATATAGTATTATAGCTGACAATTGCAAAACATGAAATGTAAACTATCCAGTGCCGAGCGGCAGAAATGGTTAGAATGATAAATACCCACCCGTCCGATCTTAGGAATATCTCCGAATTTCTGATACTAGAAAAATCTATGTAGTAAAAATCGAGGCAAAGGTTATCCTTGGGCCCGCGGTCCGTAACCACATAATCCGCGTGCTCCCTATGAGGTTCGCCCCCCTGGCTGAAAAAAAAGTTATAAGATACGTATTTGTGTTTGTTTGTGTGTGTTTAGGTTGGTTTTTACGGTGGACTTGCCGACCGTTGGTGAGTCGTTTGCTTGGGAAGGTGCTTGCGACGGATGGGAGCTGAGCCGACGGTAGATGTGACTTGCAAGCTTCTGTCTGTCCTTTGAGTGACGCCATATCTTCGTCGCACCGATATGTAAACTTGTCAGCGATATCAGCACGGCAGCAAGCTGTGGCAGACGATGCTTTACTTCTCTAAGTACCTACGAGAGCGCTCTTCTCTCTTCGCACCCACCCATCGCCGTCGAGCCGGAGGGCATTCACGGTGGATCTCTCCCGAATTAGAGACCTTTGAGGGAGAACAAGACGTATAACTTGCTATACTTAAGTTTTGCAAAAGCTCGACCGGGCGACGAATGACCCACGGAGATTCTGCCCCACCAGTTGGCTTTTACTGTGGGTAGAGATTCATGCGTAGAACTTCACGTAATTCTTATTTAATAACTAGAAGTAGAAATGTCACTATTTTTTTAATAATAATAATATGTATTTACTTCAATTTTGTAGGGTCGCCGCATACCATGAATTTTAAGATACCTACTTATAATTTTCAATTTTATGTTCAAGCCAGTAATAATTGTAGAACTCATTCCAAATTGCAATTAGAATTATTAATCAAGAATAGACCTATAGTCGGATTTTTTATTAGACGAAGTAAACTGACGTTTACTGTGTTGTCAGTTTTTGATGAAATAAAAATAGTGTTGTGACAAAGTGAACGATTGAAAAAACTCCTGAATTAATGAAATTGCCTCGATTGTCTAGTGAATAGTTAGTGTGCCGAACTGCCGATATCGGGCACGGGGTTCGAATTTTAGCCGTGCTTTGTACATACCAACGAGTTTTCGACGAAACATTATGTTCCTATGGTATCTACCTGTACTGAATACCGAGTGTTTTAAACATTAAGAAAAACATTGCGAGGAAGCTTGTAAGACTGTCCTATTTCCAATGCATCATATAGTTGAAACTATAGATGTATAAAATATAACAATTATAGGTACATAGGTAATGAAAATAAAAAAAACTGATTGTAGTTACATACTACTAGTAACATATTATTATATTGGATCACTTTAATACAATTTTATTGTAAAATATAAATAATATTCTTTTATAGTTTGAAATTAATGATTAACTCTTCACACTCATTGTTCATTTATGTGATTGAACGAGAACTGGACGCATCACTATTACTTTAAATATAGCAACATTATTTCACAAAGTGACATTAGCTACTGTCAGCTGGCTTCGTCTAATTAAAAATCCGACTATAGTAGGTATTCCTTATGGCCTTTTCGCGCACGACTATTACGAATTATTTTTGTCACAATGTTATTTATTTACAGATATACTAAAATAAAATATCAAGGATCCAAGCTGATAAAGTTCAATCATCACAATTTTGATTTTGGTTGACTGGTTTTTTTCTTCTTCTTGATCGGAGGTACCAATACCATGCGAGCACGTCACACAATTAAAAGCAATCTCCTCACCTTTGTGGTTTTGGACGAAAATAAATCCAAGAGGAAATTCTTCATTTGTAGATAAAACAAACTACATAAAAACGTGACTAATTTAGAACAAAGTGCTTCAATTATATAAACTTGGCGCAGGATAGGTGGTTTTAAAATAACACCCTATGATTTCTACAGTAGGCTTTTAATACATTTACTAGATGTAAAAATTTGCAGTAGTGGAATCTACAAAGTACGATAAAAATTATAAAGGAACAAATTTATAAAAAAAAACAACATTGAAATAAAAACAGCGTTTTCGTTTCGTATTGAATGCATCAAGCAAAATATAAACTACTTTTGAATGTTCAACAAAAACGAGAAGTAGCTAGCTACAAAAATAGTCTACTAAACAAAATACCCGATGTTCACCATCTTCTGAACTCAACAAGGCACTTTCAAACGATGGCAGGGAAAATAACGTAGGGACAAAAAAAGCAATAATCTTTTAACATTTATCACGATAACCATCTTATTGATTGTCAAGTTTCTCTCGTCACACTGTAGTTTTACTTACAAATAGAACATTACTTTTGAAAAGAACACATATACATATATACATAACATTAATGATTCAAAAATGAACAGTACATAATCTAAAACTCGAATAACAGCCCCTTTTGGCCAGCAAATTGGTCACAGTATAACTAAACACCAGTCTCCCATGCACTGCACATTTATTACAAGTTATAATGAAATCATGTTAAATTACATAAAATTAAACGGACCAGAGTAAAACTGAACTAAATGCCACGAGAGAATTCATCCTTGTTCCATATATTGGTATTAAAAATGTATACAAAAGTTCCATACCCCATTTGATTATAATGTTTGTAATATAAAAATTACAATAAGTCATGATGACATTTCACATTATCAATATAGGCATGAGGTATTATACCATTATAAAACTAGAGCCTGTGCTCTATTTTAAGTTTTATTATTTCATAACATCAATCCCAATCAAAAGGATCATCACCTCTCACCACGGAAATTCCTAGTTATAAAAATTACTATATTATATTGATTCAGTCCACGAATTTGAAAATAAAGTCCACGATTTCACTGGCCGCGGCGCGTTACTGACGGCACGACATGCTTCGGCATTTAATTACAACATCTGTCCACTAGGCATTTGTTTAAATGTTCATTCAGTACAAAACATTATTTAGCACATATTTAAATTTGTTGAGTTTTTTTTAGCAATGCACTGTTTAAAACAACTTTATGTAACATTGTTCTGACTAAAACGCAACATTCACCGGTCACGTCTTCTCCTGCATTTTCTGATTCCCCTCTATATACGTCTCCCGACATACGTTTGATGTACTGCTTTACCAATTAATAAGGCGACTACTAGTTGTCTATGGGGAGAAGCCTGTCCTCGTCCAAGATCGTCTGACAGAATTAATTGCGGGGACGTCCTCGACCTCGGGAACCATCTCGGTCCTAAAATCATACCATTATAATATTATTCGCAGAGCACTAGTGTCTGTGATAAATTTTTAATTGAGTGAAGCTATACGAACCTTATGTTGAGGCCTGTAACCTGAATCACGATATGAATAGTCTCTGTTCTCACGTTCGTCACGGTGCTCGCGGTAATCACGTGCGTCGCGATGATCGCGCGAGTCTCTCGGGTCACGTTGGTCACGCTGGTCACGCTGGTCACGTTGGTCGCGTTGGTCCCGCGGGTCCCGCGGCTCGCGGTACTCACGCGTGTCGCGCATGTCTCGCGGCTCTCTCGCCCCGTCTCTGTGCTCGCGTCCGTCCCTGTGCTCGCGATGCTCACGATAGTTGCGATAGCCGCGACCGCCCTCGTGTTCGTCCCGGCTACTTTCCGGGTGGGCGGGGACCTTTCGCGAATCCTCCTCTTCTTGACGCCGTTCATAATGAATAAAATCATCGAATATGGACGTCGAGTGACAGTAGCAGTGCATTATGCGTAAGACCTGTAGGCCTTTGGGGTGGGGCACTTCTTGAGTATCACGCGAGTTTGTCACTGGTTTATTTTCATTATTTTCTAATTTTATATGACGGAGCTGTGCATTCGGCACGTCCTTCACATAAATCCACTTGACACGAAACTGCCCTTTCCATTTATCCTGCGACCAGACGCTAGAATTGGAATTATAATCTACTGCGCTCATCATACGAGCCATTCCACAGAAATGTCCACTTCCATTTACTGAGAAAAATAGATAAACCATTCCACCTTCCTTCTCCCTCTCGCGGTAAGCAGCATCGAGACGTTTGTTACCATGTTCTGTACTGCACCAGATCTCGTATTTGATACTACGATGTATGTCATCTTCTGAATAAGATTTAATAACAAAGAATCGAGTCATCGGGGCAGTCAAGTCAAACTCCTTGGGATTGTAATCGTTTTTAATACGGAGTTCATCAAGCACAGGGTGAGGTACTTGTGGAACAGCAACTGGTGGTGGTGGTTGCGAGACGATTGGTGGGGCTGGCATCGGAGGGCGCGGCTGATGAGGCTGCATGGGTTGATGCGGAGGTGGAGCACGAGGTGCATGGGCCCATGAAGGTGGAGGCTGGTGTTGCGGAGGCGGCGGCCCGCGCTGCTGGATTGGAACAGATACTGGAGCTGGAACCGGAGCAGGTGTAGGCATAGGCTGTTGTGCCGGCACCGGGGGTTGCATAGTTGGAGGCGGCGGTGGTGGTGCACTTACGATATTAGCAGATTTACCTGCCTCCCACGTGCTTATATCCATATTGTGCTTGCCGGGTATTATAGGTGGGGGCGGCATACCAGGCCCTTTCTTCTTTATTACGCCGCTCTGCGAAGAAGGCGCCGGCTTTGCCGGCTGACTGGCAATTGACGCCCAAGTCATCTTTTTGGGTTGTGAAACTGAAGAGATATCTTTGAGCTCTGGTTGACGGTCCTTGTCCTGTTTGTGGTCACCAAGGGACAGGGCTTGTACCCCAGCTTCAACTGTTTTAACACCATCTGGCACGTAAAGTCCATCAGCCCTATAGTAATCATCATATTGTTTTGCACGACCTAACTGACCCCATGTCGAATAGTCACCGTTGCCGTGAAAATAGTTGAAGGTGGAGGCAGGTTGTCCAAATGCCGCTGTTGAGAATGGAGTAGTTGAAGGTCCAAACACACCTGAAATTAAATTTTAAATAATTTGTAATTACACTAGTAGTCAATATCTAAAACCGCTCTGAACATAACTGCTAAAAAAATTTTTAATATCCCTTTTTCAACTGGAAAACTTTCAATGGGGTCACGTTTTGCCTGAGCGATTACCAAATTGTTGTACAGGTGACACCGAAACGGGACTGCTGACGTATTTACACCTAGAGACATGAAGATCGAATACATTGAAACGACAGTTATCTAGCTGTCTCAATCTTCTAACCGGAACGCAAGATTACTTCGCGGCAGAAATAAGCAGCTAGGTGCTCCATACTACTCTACTCTAATATAAGATAAGTATAAGGAGGAGTATTACAGTCGAAATATTTAATGTATAAAGGACAAATGGGAAAAGCAACAGAAGTAGCCCACACATCATGAAAAGTAGACATTCAGGCATAAACATCTAATCCTGATAGATTAAATCAATTACTTAATAACATACAATTCATTAAGTAACATGATTATTTATTGTAATACATTTCGCATTTTCGTTTAGTTTTGTTGGAAATTTGCATACGGTTTATGGGGGCATTTCAGGAAAAGATAGATAAACACCTCTAAATGATTCGGAAGGTGACAGTAGCGCAAGTGAATCAGTGGGCATGATACATGTAAGAATGTAAGCACTTACACCAAAGCACGAGGCAAGCGCGGTTCCACGATGGCAGAAGTAAAGTGCAAACTCTAATCCTATGTCCAACTAATACCCGATTTATGTTCTACAGTTAAACAGGCCTAAATTTATAGTTCAGAGCGATCAGTTTGGAGGAAATTTAACATTACTTATGAGCAATTATATTTAAACAATGTTAACCTAAACAAAAAAAAATGGCTTGTTGTCATAAGCACTATCTTCCACGAAAATTTGTAAAATTTTACATCAGTGACATCTTTTCCCTGTTACTGAATAAATACTAGCTACCATCCATTCCATAAGAATCGTGAGGATTGTATCCTCCGAGGAAAGTCATCGGGTCTGTTCCATTTGTGGACCATGTCCCATCCCCGACTCCAAAAGCTTGATAAGGAAGTGCTGTTGTACCGTAATAACCTGAAATGACGGAAAATAGTTTCCTCAGGACATATCCCATTTTTCTTAATGTTTTTAATTATGTGTTGTAACTGTAATATTAACACTCTCACAGGACCATTACGACAGTTTTTTATGAAATATGATAGATGATGTATCGGTTTATAAATAAAATCTTGAACCAAAATTAGTCATGGCAGTTTTTCTGCCTATTGGCTTTAAAGTGTGTTAACTAAACTACACTTTGATTTTCTTACAGGAATTGAGGTGTCTCTAACTTTTTTTGTCATTCTTGATCTTATTTACAGATTACAACACTTCCTTTTAAAAAAACCAAATACCAACATTACAAAATTTTCATTTCATAATTCATTGAAATATTTATTTACAGTTTAACAATTGTTTTAATTAATGAAATTTGAAATTTTAATTTGATTATCCTTTTTAATTTAAAATCAAAATTAACTTTTTTTTTTTCATATTAGTCTCATTTATTAGTAATGAAAATTTTATAAGTATGTTTTAATGAAAATAACAATATCAAACAATAAGTACCTACCTGCCGCGCTGTAGGGGTCGGCCGACGAGATAGGAGGCGCATAAGAAGGTTGCTGTTGATGCCGCCATGGTACCTCAGCTAACTCGTCACCGCCGCTTTCTAAATGTTGTTCTTTCGGTGCATTTGTAACTGTTAAATATAAACGATATCTTAATAGCTTTCATAGGTACACTGTCTATCTTACATTAAGCTGTTAGCAAGTACATAAGGATTACTCAATATAAACACCATCAACACCTTAAGACATGGTGTTAAAATCTCAACTACATTTGAATAGTGACAATCTAAGCCACTCAGCACATGGCACTAGACTAGATTCCTTTTAGAAATTGATAACCACATTGTTCTTTCCTTTTTAGCATTAAGTTCTTAAAATCAGTGTTACAGTTCAAAGCCACATTTATTTATTATTAACATTCCAGTGAGTTTTCAGTTGAAAGCATACACATATTGTGTTAGATTGTCAAACAATTACATGTGAATTGACTTGATAGTTGCCAAAAATAACAAAATACCATCCTTTCCAACTGGTGTAATAGAAAATAATCACTGGACTATGATAATTTATAGGGTACAGGATACTGATTGTAGATATTAGAGAAAAAAAAACTATGATAATTACTGGTGAATGGGCAAGAGTATTCTGAGTATTACACTCATTTACCAGTAGTAGAGGGGATAATAAGCCCGCACAAGTAGATACACCCATCCTGCCTATTTAAAACATTATGCAGTAATGTCTTCTAGTTCTAAGGGAAGACAGTTATTATACACTATAATTAGGACTCTGGCCTCGTGTCTCAAGGTGAGTGGATAGCATACTTCGGTCCCAGCACCCACTTTACACCAGTTGGTACACCAATGTAATATAATAGCTTTTTACAGTTCCTTCTTTTTCACTTAGCAAGTATATGAAATATTGTAAACCAACTCAAAGCTTCCTGAACTAAGTTTATTTAATGTTTAGTCTTAGAACATATGTTATTTTTCTGTTCCCTTTTCCAATACCTTTGGTTCTAACTACAAATACAACATCTCATTTATTAGGTGTTTTAAATTAAGAGCACATCTTAACATTTAACTGTATTTAATTCTGATTACTAAAACTAGTATATGAAAATTGTCTCACATCAAAAACAAAAAGTATTTAATTTGGTAACTGCAATGTGACATTACTTAGAAACAAAATCGCTTTAGTAAAAATCACTTGATTAGTTTTCTAAAATGTAAATTTAAATGATAACTTACAATATTGTACAATACAATACATCTCTAAATCCACTGTTTCTATGTATAGATGAATGGAATCGTTATTGATTCATAGCTGTCCGAAATATAAGTAGGTGTTAGTGGGTAGACACATCAACTCCTACGTAAACACGCCAAAAGCAAAAGTAGTGTCAGAATAAACAATTTCATTCTCTACTAAAAACAACACTATCTGATTTAATATAATTGCACTGAGGCAACTAAGTGAAAGTTACAGGTAGACAGCTAATTATTACTTAGTTATTACGATCATTGAACACTTAGTTGACCGGTAACGCCGATCCTCCTACGGAGAAAACACTGCAACGTCATAAGTATACACTTTACCTTGATTCCCTTGCCCTTTCATCCGCTATGACCGCCATAAACATGAAACAAGAAGGAATACAACATAATTAACTAATGAGATGCATTTAGACCTACAATTATCAATCTATATCGTTTAATAGAAAAATACCTGATCTGACACGCCTGCTGACATTGGCCGGGATTTTAAGACCTAAAACACTTATTGAAGTCTTTAATCACAGCAATTACGAAAGGAATCACATCGGTTTCACTACACTGAGTCTTACAAATATGAGAGTCACCAAATAATGTCAAAAATGTCCGTAGTGTACAAAAATTCACATAACATCCGACATAAAACGTACGGAGTTGGACGTTTGGTAATGGCGACTTACAGGTGTTGCCATTTTATGTTGAATTTATCTGTAACTTTTGCTAAATTATCATTTAATTTTAGTTATTGTGTAAATCACAAATAATTGCTTATTTAAAAATCGAGTGTTAATGCACGTGAGTTGAATAACAGTACATACTTATTGTGTTTGTTTGAATAATTGCATTGGTTTTTTTTTTTTCGATTTGTTGAAATCGATGTTGCTGCTAATGGGGTTGGCCGGTTAAAGCTTTTCTCAGATGTCGCCAGCGTAGCTTGTTCCCTTGTCACAGAGAGCCGCCATTTTGTGTGTTTTGCGTTCGTGATATTTCGGCATTTTGTGACTTTTATATGGTTCTTATTACTTTCTAAGTAGTGCTAAACAGTTTTACAACATGTATTCCAACTGGATAGTTAAAGAATTAAAGGAGGAGTTGAGAAAACGTGTTGCATCTTTACGAAGAAAAAAAGTGGATTTTGTCGAAAGGTACAATGTTGATGTTTTATTTTAACTTAGAAAACTTCTCTCAAACTGTTTCCGGTAGCTATTATAATAATAATATTAAATTGTGTACCTTAGGAACTTTATTCCTTGTAGCATGTGCAAAAATAATTGCTCATATTACACACATTACCTACCAACTAATGTATTATTTTACTTTTTTCAGATTAGAGCTACATGACCAAAATTTTAATTTTGAAACAAAATGAAAAAAATGCTCTAGCAAAATATGCTAATATATATGATTTGCTAGTGGAGCCATGTGGCATTTTCAATAGCCAAGAGCGCCCATATCTTGCTGCATCTCCTGATGGTGTGTTGGGCGAAGAAGCTATAATTGAAGTGCAATGTCCATACGCTAGCAGAAAACATGAAATAAATATATCAACGGTGCCTTACTTAGAACAATGTAACGGGATATTGTCTCTAAAAAAACCTGCCCATATTATTATCAAATCCAAGGACAGTTATACTGCTCAGGCAAAACATACTGCAACTTGGTCATTTACACCTACAAGGACATCAAAGTGATTTATGTTGAAAAAGACAATAATTTTATAAATAATATGTTAAATAAATTAGATATCTTTTATGAAAATATTTTCAAAGAAGCATTGTATGAAAAATATCTGTATTATAACTATACACTTGTCGAAATAAAAATCAGGAATATTTTTAATTATTTTTATTGACAATTCCTTCTCTAAAATTACATAAGTAACTTCTCTACTTTTTGTTTCTTCAGAAACTGGTTTCATATTCCATGAAAATATAGATGGTACAGCACCTTTCTTCAGATATTTATGTTAATATTTGACACCTGCAACACAAAGAATAACATTTAAATATACTATCACAAGGAAACCTGACCATAGTTTCAAAATATTTGTTATTGCAATGGATACAGCGATTTAGACAGAACTTTCAATAGTAACAGCTGATAATGAACAACAGCTCATGAGGAATGTGTTTCCTCCAGTCTGATTTTGTGTTTGTTAAAAGGTTCCTTACAGCATAAATCTACTTGCAAAATATGTTAGCAACTAATAGTGTGCCTAACTAATTATTATTGGATTTTTTTAATAAGAGAACAAAGATGTGTGCTACACCTAGTCATGCATTATATATATTTGACAGAAAGAAGCATACCTGTGTATTTACTAATGTTTTCATAGTCAGATTCCACAAAGTGTTTACGACATAACCTCGAACTTTTTGTGTGAGCACTTTTTTCGCGTCAAATGGCCTTTAACCACAGTCTTCCAATTTTCTTGTCCTTCGGGAATTGATGTAATCCAATTTCTGAGCATATTGGTACAAAACAACGCGTCATTGTGCTTAAAATAATTTTTAATCAAAAATTCCAATACAAATATTGAATGTTATGGGAACAATGCACACCAGCGCCACTTTGACAGTTGCCAACCCCATTGAAATCTATAAATAAGATATGTGTCCTGCTGCTATCCGCATTAAAATATCTATCAAATAAAAATATTTATGGACTCGCAGCAGGAGAAGGCCGAACGGAAGAGGGAGGGCTCTTCTTTCCTCTGAGCGCCATGGCACCAATGCCAAGCCGGGCGCCGGAGGAGGCCGTTTTTCCAGCTCCGGCCCCAATGGAACAACACATCAGCGGCTGCGGTCCGCGTTGTCGTCGTTACTGTCGGCACTGAATGTATTGTGTAATCTGGTCGGCGGTGTCTTGTTCTGATCTGGCTGGTTCTGACCCAGTGGGTATACCAGAACACCAGCGGCACCACCCAGATGGCCTGACGGGCTGACATGACGTGCCGTGGAGACCGGCGTCGTAGGTCGGCGACGATCGCTTCGACGAACCGTGCGTCAGTCAGGCATCCCCGGAGTGGCGCCACGAGTCTGGTTGTAGTGTTAACTACGGGAATCCTTCTACTGTGCCCGGGTCCCTGCACCCGGCAAAGATTTGATGTCGAGTGAGAGAATGCAAAGCGGTTCAGCCCCTTGGCCCGAAAAAAAAGAAGCTGATATTTATGCAAACAAACATTAATTATGTTAATACTTTAAAAATAACAATATCTGAAGGGTTTTTAAGTAATCTTGGCATAAGAAGGGATAAGACGTCCAGTTCACTGGTATTAAGCGAAGCGATTTTCATCACCATTATCAGCCTATAGATATCCACTACTAGATATAGGTATCTCCCATAGTTTGCTCTCGTGGTGCCGGTACCCAGCGGATTCTGCCGATCTTCAACAGGCCATCGATCGGAGGCCTACCTTCGCTTTGTGCTCTTTTGCGTAGTCAACTCTAACACTCTAAAACTTTTTGCCTCCAGCAGCTATCGGCTTTACAAGCAAGATGTTCTCTAGTTCCTGCACTCTGCACTTATATTTCGCAATCCTTCGAGCTATGATGGCTTTCATGCTTTTTTCTGCGAATCTTGTCGTTATTCTTAGTTTGAATGCACAGAAAAACTCCTAGCACAGATCTTCTCCATTGCTACTTGGGTGATTTTGAGCCTTCTGTTAAAGCCTGTTGTGAGCAATCACTTTTACTATCATTTACCATCACTGACAGCACACACTAGTCAAAACTTCGTTTTGAAACAGTCGGGTTTATGGGTAGTTTCCTGATCACCACTCATCAGGGTCAACGATCAAACTACTTCTGAAGTTGGACTTGCGTAGTAAGAATATCTGGCCCAGGTGATTAATTATCGGTGTTTAAATCCCGAAATACGTAATTAATAGGTTTTTACCAAGGAATTCGACAGCTAATTGGCGGTTGGTTATCGCATTACGCTGTTAACGTACCCGAAGAATGCTAATCCCATTTTCCGCTGATTCTCTCGTGTATACCACTCCCACTGCGAGACGTGAAATCGAATTCAATGAAATGGTTTAATGGTTAAATTATGATTATTAGAACCTTTTAAACTGAAACTTATGATTGATTCGGAGCAGATTTGACAGCATAGTTTTTTTTTATTTTTATTGCTTAGATGGGTGGACAAGCTCACAGTCCACTTGGTGTTAAGTGATTACTGGAGCCCATAAACATCTACAACGTAAATGCACCACCCTACTTGAGATATAAGTGCTAAGGTCTCAGTACAGTTACAAGGGCTACCCCACCCTTCAAACCGAAACGCATTACTGTTTAACGGCAGAAATAGGCGGGGTGGTGGTATCCACCCGCTTCGCTTCTTCACGTTGTCTTCATCACATCTAATCAAATAATACATACGGTATGGTAGTGTGTAGTTAAGTGTACAATCTATGATGTGTAGGTACCATAATATTTATTTCATCTCATCTCATTTCGTTTAATCCGGTCATGGTTCCCGTCGAACCCGTCGCTTGCGACGAAGGGCTCGACGTGTAAATCAACCCACAGACACAGCCCACTGAGTTTCTGGCCGGATCTTCTCAGTGGGTCGCGTTTTCGATCCGGTGGCAGATTCTGCGAAGCACGGCGCTTGCTAGGGTTCGTGTTAGCAATGTCGTCAGGTTTGAGCCCCGTAAATTCACCTACTAGTTAAGATTACGCTGAAATAGCCTCTCGAGGCTATCAGCATAGGTAGGAAAAAAAATCGTTTAATTTCATACCAGTTGATTAATGTCGACGACTTATTGGTCTTAGTTACCAGGTTATAAAATCATAAAAAAAAATATATATAAGATATTGTCTATAGTCGGATTTTTAATTAGACGAAGCCAGCTGACAGTAGCTAATGTCACTTTGTGAAATAATGTTGCTATAATTAAAGTAATAGTGATGCGTTCGGTTCTCGTTCAATCACATGAATGAACAATGAGTGTGAAGAGTTAATCATTAAATTCAAACTATAAAAGAATATTATTTATATTTTACAATAAAATTGTATTAAAGTGCTCCAATATACGTTACTAGTAGTATGTAACTACAATCAGTTTTTTTTTATTTTCATAACCTACCTATAATTGTTATATTTTATACATCTATAGTTTCAACTATATGATGTATTGGAAATAGGACAGTCTAACAAGCTTCCCCGCAATGTTTTTCTTAATGTTTAAAACACTCGGTATTCAGTTCAGGTAGATACTATAGGAACATAATATTTCGTCGAAAACTCGTTGGTATGTACAAAACACGCCTAAAATTCGAATCCCGTACCCAATATCGGCAATTCGGCACACCAACTATTCACTAGACAATCGAGGCAATTTCATTAATTCAGGAGTTTTTTCAATCGTTCACTTTGTCACAACACTATTTTTATTTCATAAAAAACTGACAACACAGTAAACGTCAGTTGACTTCGTCTAATAAAAAATCCGACTATAGATTAATGTATTGCTAAGTGTCACTAATGTTTTTATTGTTGTTGTTATTGTTATTTGTTGTTGTTGTAGTCCTAGGGTACCCTCCTGACTCCTGGTACATAAGGGCCATATTAAGTGTATAATCTATGAGTTGCCTCCACTTCACCCTGTCTAATTTATGATTTATAATGTCGACTAAAAAAAAGGAAAAAAGAGTTTCCGGGCGAAACAAATCTGTGTTACCGCTTAAAGTGAAAATAGAAATGCTTGATCGTTTACACCTTGGTGAGTCGTTTGCGTCCATATCACGTTCATTCAATGTCAACGAATCAACTGTACGATCGATAAAAAAATCCGAAGATAAAATAAGGTCTTCTATAGCTTCATATTCACTGTCAGCAAAAATTGTTCGTGATCCAGCAATAGAAAAAATGGAAGTGGCGTTGTCATTTTGGATTGAAGACTGCAACCAAAAAAGGGTGCCTCTGAGTGGTGCAATGGTCCGGGAGAAGGCGAAACGTCTTTACGCACATTTTAAAGAACCTGATGGTAGGTGTGGTGGTGGTGAATGTACAGATGGAGGATTTCAAGCATCGGAAGGTTGGTTCAATAAATTTAAGGTGAGACAATCATTGCATAGCATTAACAGTGATAAAGAGCCTTCAACAAGCACAGGAAATGTGACTTTTAATTTAAAAAATCTTAGTGAAGGTTTAAGAATGGCAAATGAGCTTTGTGATTTCTTTATGAAAATTGATCCATCTATGGAACGAAGTCTTATTTTTAAAAAGCAAATTGCTAATGCCACTGCTGAATATCAGTCTGAATTGATGGAGCTTTTAAAAACTGCCAAGCAAGAAAAAATTACAAAATTATTTAATCCATTTCTGAAGCCTGAAGATAAAAAATAACCAATAAGGTCAAAAACTTAAATTAAAATCATTTTGTTATATAATTTCTGGTTTTTATTTTGTAGCCTAGGAATGTGTCCCCTGTAATCCATACTCACTACCAACATATACTCTGTGAATAGAGCTTTTACTATAAAAAAAAATGTCCCCCACTTATTCACTGGTAGCCTCAGGGGCTATTTTAGCTATGCACGGGCAGCACTCAGTGTAGGTATTGTTTATGTAATGTACCATACATGAATATCAAAATACATTAAATATAATCAACCTTTGAAATGGAACCAGATCAGAAAATCCTGAGTGGCCACATTCTATGATTTGGTTTTATTTTATCAACCTTTCTTATGTCACAGATATTTCATAAGTTACTATTATTAGATGATTATAACAATATAAAGTGAAAAAGAGCATTTTTAAAACAAAACCAATAGCCAAACTCCTAATTGAATGCCAGAACAGGTGTAAATTCCTACCAGTTTTAAATTAATCAAATTGTTTGAATTGTTTTTTAAAATATAGATGCAGCATGCAGCATAAAAGAAGAAGTTATTAAATAAGTTAAGTTTTTAGGTGGGATTGTTTATTTTTTTGTAAAAAAGGATGAAATTGTTTTCATTCCACTAGCTGCCTTCTGTCTTGCTTTTTCTTTTGCAGACAATGTCTTGTTCTTTTTGTTTTCTGTAAAACTTTGAGTGAACGTACTTTCACTAACCACTTCTTCTATGGAAGAGTTTTCTAATTTTATTTTTTTTGTGTTTTCATGTAAATCATTTATTTCAGATTTACGTTTCATTCCTATGGTCTCTATTAATTCTGGCCTAAAATTTAACCTTTTCTCCAAATTTTGTACAAATTCTTCTTGAAGATATTCTGTTAGCAGTCCATGTGCGTATTTTAAGTAGAACTCTGAAATTAATTTTGTATTTCTTAAAATTTTGACAACAAATGTCTGACTTAAAAATTAAAAAAAAATTATCATGTTGTAATAATCTCATGCTCCATGACGTAATATGGTAACTGGTGTCCATAAACACTACAACATAAATTTTACAGATAAGCACATACCACTCTGATATATTATTATGATAGTGCTTAAAGAGGGGTGAAAGGCTATTTGGTTTAAGTGACATTTTTATTTTATTGCATAGGTGTGTGGACGAGCTCACAGCTCACCTGGTCTTAAGTGGTTACTAGAGCCCATAGACGCCCATAGACATCCACAACGTAAATGCGCCACCCACCTTGAGATATAAGTTCTAAGGCTCCAGTATAGTTACAACAGCTACCCCACCCATCAAACCGGAACGCATTCCTGCTTCAAGGCAGAAATAGGCAGTGTGTTGGTACCTATCTGTGTGGTCTCACAAGAGGTCCTACCACCATTAATTACGCAAATTATAATTTGAGTAATATAATTTTTTTATTCCTTCATCGTGGAAGTCAATCTCATATTCACATCTTATCCTTGAGGCCACAACGACTTCATACCCGCCCGAGGTCAGAACCCGGTCAGAGTAAGGGGATTCTCGCAGTCAACACTACAACCAGACTCGCGGCGCCACTCCTAGGACGTCTAACCGACGGGTCGTCGAGGCGATAGTTGACGACCTACGGCGCCGGTCTCCGCGGCAGTTTAGATGACAAATCTTTAACTTGTAGAGTATACTAGTCGTATTGGTACCTTCTTCAATTTCAACATTGTTTAAATTGCTAGAAACAAATGTCGCTGATACGGCTCCAGCTGTTACATGCAGATTTTTTTCTTTCAGTACTTTAGCAAGATTCCGGATCCTGTCCTCTAGCCATTTGTAGGTTTTTTCTTCATTATATTTGTATGCTTTCAACTCTACTGGACCCTACAAAATTTTTTCAATTTGATGTGGAAAAAAATTATAATAGTGCTAATAATCATAATACTGGTTTCTATTATATGTGTAATGTGAACCCATAAAGTACTACCAACTCACTCATTGCTACTGCGAACTGGACATGTATTTCAATTTAATGACAGTCATTTCACTACAATTAATTTTAATTCTGCTATCCATAAAAGCAACAGAATCAGAACAAATAAAAGTTGAGTAAACATGCAAGGGAGTTTACTTTTGATTCTGCTACATTCAATATAAATGGTATTATGATCAAATTCATTAAGATTTAAAATCATGTGAACAAAAAATATAATTATTTTATATTTTTAAGGTATTTATGTGGAAAATATATTTGATTGTTCATATACCTTACGGTCAGCTATTTTTTCCAGATCTTTCACAGTATTCACAATTTGATCATATCCCTTGTCAGATAGTAAATCCTCCAAAGGTACTGCTTTACTAGTGCATTGACTCTTCACTTTTGGAAGTACTGGAAGATGTAAAGGTATTAAAAAGAAATTGTCTGCATTCCGAATGTACTGAATTAATTAATTTTTTGCTTGGTTAAACTATATTTATTGGAAATTGGTGAACTAATAATATTTCACTGAATTTTTTAAAGGAAATTGTGTTCACAAATAATCTTTCATGATGAAGGAATAATATCAAACCTGCCAAAACGTCAGATTTGCTGTTTGCAGGCTGTAGTGTATTCGTGAGGGTACTTGTTCTCCTTTTAATAATTAGGATTCCTAAGTATGGTTTGTATAAAAACAGATACACGGTGAACTGACTTGTTACCCAACACATAACAATGTGTTTAAGTTTATAATAAAATAATAAAACATAATTATAGGGTATCCTGTAAATGAGTGAATAATACTATAGAGATTTCAATCCCACATCAGAGGGTGATCACTATCATTTACTTTGTGATATCTATAAACTAAAGAAACCACTTATAACCAGATTGGCTACGAGTTTGCGACCACCCAGCCATATAAGTACATATTATATCAAAGCAAATAATGAATAATTGAAAAACTATTGTTTCATAATGACAGTAGCTTCTCTAACCAAGGTTTATGATCTGTATATGAAGTAAAATGTATAAAATGATTAAGATGTGTTCAAATTAAAAAATTACTATACTTACTTAAAAATAATGGATTTATCGGAGTCAAAATTTGCATACTAGGATCAGATTTTACTGTTTCTCCTATAAACCACGACCGATGTGGTTCGTTATATGTTACGACTTCAAACATTTTGTTGGTGACATCTTCCAAACAATATTTTGTTAGTTTGCCAGTCGCTGGATGCGGTAGATTGATAAATCGAAAATTCTTGTTTTGCAATAAGGACTCTGCATTATAAATACTATTATTACAATTTATTAACGTAAATGACAAAAACAATTAACATACGTAGCGTTTTTATTACCTTTTGCAAGTAAAATCCACGTATTTTCCACGCGTTTAGCTATAGGTGTATTTAACTGTTCCTTTGTTTTTAATTTATTTTGTGATCTAGTCATTTTCCTATATAAATTAGTTAAATCTTAATTAGTATCCACTGAATTTTTTACATTACAACTTAAACAAAATATCTAGTGAAAAAAAATATATTTTAGGTTATGTCTGTTATGTTGTTGTTGTTATTTTTTTTTATTTTATGGCTTGGTAGCCTAGACCTTTAGGTCATGTCTTATTTTAATTTATATTCTTATTTTTATGAAAAATTATATTAAAGAGTGAAATGAAATGAAGATGATTAATTTGAGACATTAGTCAACTGGGATGAAATTAAAGGAAATAAGATGAGATGATATGGGATGAAATATAATCTCAGTAAAATGGTGATCATTTACTGAGTACATTTTTAGTGGACTTTTTGGAGGATCCCAAGAAGCTACGTCCAGCGGCTTTGTTTAATTTTTCCACATTTGTGCATTTTCACAGATATGAAACAGTTAATAAACTACCGTTATTACACATTAAAAACTGAAGAAACACTAAATAGACAAATTAAAACAAATTACACAACCGCACTCCTCGCGTTCCCGCCAAAAAGTCTGTTGTTGTTTTGTTTGATTCGATCCTTTCACTGACGTAGCTTAGCCGATCAGTCAAATACTTTGAAACCATCTATTGTAATTAAAGTAATTATTGTATATAAAGTAAGTATACATAAAAGAACTGAAAGTGAAAATTAAATTGAATATGGTATTAAAGAAAATAAAATAGGTTACTACAATTACGTAGAAATAAAAAACTATATAATAAAACTATTACATGGTTGTTGGACGTAATGAAGTAAAGTTATTTCTTAGTAAAACGGTGGAAATTTACTAAAGCTTCAATGGACTTCAGAATTGAAGAACACGAGAAGTCACGTCCGGCGATTTAGTTTATTTTACGATACTTCTGCAATTTTGAAGATGCTAGAAAATAAAAAAAATAGCCATTTAAATTCGTTCCAACCAGAAGGAACATTAAACTAATAATATGAAAGAGTTTTCGAAACTTATAATGCTATGTCTAATGTGTTTGTGTCAAAAAGTCTACGTGTATAATTCTAAAAAACGTTAACCTTTTAAAAAACAAGAAAGTGGATGTATGAACAAGCTCCCCATGCCTGATAAATTCAACTCAAAGATATATTATGTGTATAATCTATGACTCAAAGCAATTCAACAACAGGTCAAAAAAATTGTGAATTTCAAAATAGTGAAGAGGAAATCAGTAAATACTCTCATAAAATGCAAGCATTTCTTAAGACCGGAAAGATATCTGCAGGAGACAAAGCGTCAACTTCTGGAGTTAAAACTATAAATAAGAAAAAACCTCCAGCTCCATGGGTCGAAAAATAGTAAGTACAGGAACATTACTAAAATCATCTAAATTAAAATTTTGCTGTATCTTAATCTTCTTTACCAGTAGACCGAAGACAATAGACGAAATAGTGGACCAAGGAGAGGTTGTTCAAGTGCTAAGGGAATGTTTATCCGGTGGAGATCTACCGCATTTACTATTTTATGGACCGCCGGGTACCGGTAAAACGAGTGCCATACTTGCCGCTGCAAAGCAACTCTTCGGAGATATCAGTCGAGACCGCGTGTTGGAATTAAATGCATCCGATGAACGTGGTATACAAGTCGTTAGAGATAAAGTTAAAGCATTTGCCCAGCTTACAGTTAGCGGAAAAAGAGCTGAGTAAGTACTCTGATTTTACCAATAATATTTGTAATATACAGCAGTAATAAGCAGGCATAAGTCATAATTTCCTGCTTATTTACCTGATTAAAAAAGGCTGCCATGACCAACTGTAACTGTTAAATGAAATCCTAATGTGTTAATCCTAATTACATTTAGAAATAACAATTTATTAACAACCTTCAATTCGAAAGAAATAAATTACTATTCATTTTATTTACGAAACCACTCCATTTTATTAGTAGATGCATACTAGCTTATCTATATTCTTATCAATTATAATAACATACCATAACTAAACTGGTCCTTACTTGAGTGGCAGCCTCAACCACAACTACTCGATAACATGTAATTTTTTTTCCCTTCCTAATCATCCAACTTCACATGGACTGGCAGGTGAGCCCACGGGCTCAACCAGAGGGAATTGCTAACACTAGCCTTAGCAAGAGCAGTGGTTCGCTGAATCGGACTCTCGATCCACTGAGAATATCCAGCGAGAAACCAGTGGGTTAACGAGTTAACAAATTGATGTTATGTTACATCTGTTCGTATCAATTTAAAACTTTAAAGGGCTTGCAGTTGATGTTACTGAAACCTAATTAATTGCAACATTAAAAAGGACAATATTAATTATATAACCTTAGCTTAGGCCCCTAAATAAAAGATGTAATAGGTGACTTGAAACCCAAATAATATTTTTATTGGTTTTCATGACTCTTAGACATAATAATTCATATCCTTATTAATAGCGTGATCAATTATGATTTAAATCCTAGTGAATTATAGAGATTTATTACAAAGCTAAAAGTTTACCAATCTCAGAATGTTTATGAATATTGTTTTTTTGCTAAGTTGGGTGGACGAGTTCACGTCACGTTCACGTCCACTTGGTTTAAGTGGTAACTGGAGCTCAAACAGCAACAACATAAATGCCTCCATCCATGAGTTCTAAGTCTCAGTTTTACGGTACAACAGCTGCCTCACCTGCAAACCGAAATGCTCTGGTTGGCACTTCGAGGCAAAAAAGACAAGGGGTCGTAACTATCTGTACGGGCACACAAGACGCCCTACCACCATTAATTACGCAAATTATAATTTTTGCCAGTTTGATTATTATTACCTGATGTTCTTCTTTCACCGTCAAAGTCATTCATGAACGTTTGTTAAGTATGTATTTGTCTCTTTTATGTATGCAAATTTTGACCAAGATTGTATAATGATACTGACATAAACCATTATGAGTCTGAGATTGTGAGAGTCAATTGAAAACAATTTGCTTTTTTAGGATTTAGGTCAGTTTGTTACTAAGCATGAGAATGTTCATTAATGTCCAATTTAAATCCCACAACCTTAAACCTTGACACATGAGGTCAAAGTCTTTATACTTATTTGCATATAGTAAGATAATATAATAAATTATTAATTAAAAATTGTTAAACAATATGCGCAAATTCTTAAACAAACTTGGCTCATTCAAGAGCTAAATGTTTCTCTTACCCTTTGAACTGAAATGGGTAACTACATTTTAACAAAATGAACAGGCTGTCTTTATCATGTCATGATTTAATCAAAACGTACCACTAGATTTAAGAATTAAAAATAAGTTGAAAATCCCTAATAATAATAATGGAAGGAATAAAAAAATGGTGTGTCGTGCTGTAAACTTGACACTAAGAAAATCATTTGGCCCATTTTTTTTAATAAGAGATACATATTTGTGTATATGTATTATGCAATGACAAGTGCATGTTTGTATAATCAAGCAATATTAAACTAAATATTACATGTTCATATAGTGGTCGACCATGTCCCTCATACAAACTGGTCATTCTGGATGAAGCAGACTCGATGACTACAGCAGCTCAAGCGGCACTTCGACGCACTATGGAACGTGAGACTCGCACTACACGGTTCTGTCTCATCTGCAACTATGTGTCAAGGATCATACCGCCAATCACGAGTCGCTGTTCAAAATTTCGCTTTAAGCCATTAGCTAGAGAGAATGTTATTAAACGGTAAGAAGTTTGCAAAACCTCCTATTTATTTTGTTATTTTTACCTTATTTAATTTATTGTATACCATTACAAAATTTACGCTGTCCAAATTAGCCAATAGACACAACCCATTATTTTTCTGGCCGGATCTTCCCAGTGGGTCGCGATTCCGATTCGGTGGTACATTCAGGGAATAACTATTCTTGCTAGGGCTAGTGCTAGCAAACTCTCGTAGGTTGAGCCCATAAACTCACCCTTTCGCGCGTATTTGGAATAGCCCCATGGGCTGCCAACGATTAGGTAAGAAAAAAGAAAATTGATAGCAGTATATTTGTGCCTTGAATGCATTCCTAATTTACCGTAGAAATATTGTCAGACAGACAACTTAACACGAAACAATACAAATATATCTATATCTGTATGAAATAAAAACAAATAGAAAACTGTACACAAAATATCAGTACTTAATTGATTAAAAGGTTTACTTGTCTATACTAATATTATAAAGAGGAAAGATTTGTTTGTTTGTTTGTTTCGAATAGGCTCCGAAACTACTGGACCGATTTGAAAAATTCTTTTTCCATTAGAAGCCGACATTGTCCCTGATGAACATAGGCTACTTTTTTTTATTTTTATTTTATTTTATTTTTTTGGTTTCATGTGTGTTTTAATGTTTCCGAAGCGAAGCGAGGGCGGGTCGCTAGTTATTATATAAATAAATATCAATTTGACATGCAAAATAATTTATGACTGTGAAAAGAACTTTTATGATCTAATAATCATTGAAATTTCTCTAACAAGTGAAGATGTTTTCTGGTAATGGTTAGCATCAGGTGTTGAATACTTGATATCACCATACTTAGACATGTGGTTGTAGTTCATTGATATTGTATTTATGATTTTTATAACCTATAAAATGCAACAGACCAGGACCTCACTGCAGAAATACGCAGATTATAAAGTAATTTAAGCATGCTGCATCATTATGAATCATTTCACAAATTAATTTAATAAATGCATGCAGGTTACGTGAGATATGTGAAGCCGAAAACGTGGATGTTGGTGAAGGTGAGATTCTAAACCAAGCAGTGGATACTTGTGAAGGTGATCTGCGCAGAGCGCTAACAGCATTACAGTGTTGTCAAAGGTTGTACGGCAGGATCACTGCTGATGGACTAATTGAGGTATATATTTATACCAATGTACAAATTATATACACAATCATACACAATACTATTGAAATTTTATTTAACGGATAGATAGATAACGGATCGTTTGGAACCTCTGGGTCTGCGGAGGGACTTCGGTTCCCTCTGTATTTTGTACCGTTTGTTCCATGGTGAGTGCTCTGAGGAATTGTTCGAGATGATACCGGCATCTCGTTTTTACCATCGCACCGCCCGCCACCGAAGTAGAGTTCATCCATACTACCTGGAGCCACTGCGGTCATCCACAGTGCGTTTCCAGAGGTCTTTTTTGCCACGTACCATCCGGCTATGAAATGAGCTCCCCTCCACGGTGTTTCCCGAGCGCTATGACATGTCCTTCTTCAACCGAGGCTTGTGGAGAGTATTAAACGGTAGGCAGCGGCTTGGCTCTGCCCCTGGCATTGCTGAAGTCCATGGGCGACGGTAACCACTCACCATCAGGTGGGCCGTATGCCGTCTGCCTACAATAAAAAAAAATATATATTTATCTTCATCCGGGCCATGCTACGTGGTTACAGTGCCAATTTAAAAAAAAATGTATTCGATTTGTAAAACCTGTTATGAACAGCATGCTTAATGACCGGTAATTGAAGAGGCTGACCTAAATATTAAAAGCTGAATACACAAATATAAATATAATTATGTAGGCAATATAGTCCAGTTCTGATTGCATTGGAGCAACAGTTATCCCACCTGTAAACCAGAATACATAGTTGTTTCTCCACAGAAATGTGTGATAAGTCCACAGAGACTAAACTCTATGACTGTTAGTATACTGACAGGAAAATTATGTTTACAACATGTCTTGTATCTTGCGGTTTTTCAATGAAATATCAATTAGAAACTTACCTAACTGTGAATACCATAAAGTTCTATTACTAGTATTTTAATTTTGATTCAAACTATAACGTCATAATTGAATCAATGATAATTTCGATCCTACTATTTGCTTCATATGATTTAAATTAGACATACAATATTCAGGTGACTGGACTTGTTCCTGAAAAATTGGTTAATGAGTACCTAAGCATCAAGAACTATTCAGAATTGGAGGAATTTGTTCAGAAGTAAGTTTTTTTTAAATACACTACTCCCACTCAAACACTATTTTACTCTAAAACGACCCTAAAATTTCTCTACGTAAGGTTTCTAAATTGCAGTTAGTTACTATGTGTCATTTATTGAACCATTGGTCTTTATAAATCAAGTGTATTTATTATGCATGGTTAATTAGATCATCAAAATAAAAAATATTTATATTTTAGGTGGGTGGCGCATTTACGTTGTAGATGTCTATGGGCTCCAGTAACCACTTAACACCAGGTGGGCTGTGAGCTCGTCCATCCACCGAAGCAATAAAAAAAAAATATATATATTCTGTAGCTAGTGTTTTTGTATGCAGTATAATTAATTCTGAATCTGTAAATGATAAGGTTCAATTCAATAATTTGCGCCTTTAAAATTAAGATAGACCCAACCCAAAAAATGTGTTTTTTTTTTGAAAACATCTACTAAAATTTTCAAACCCAAAAGACATAGAGGAAGGGGGCGGAGTGAAAGAGACAGAAGTATAAGTTTGTCCCTTTATAAGCTAGTTTTGGTCATTTAATTATTAAGAGTCGCTAAAAAGGGTCGTTCTAGGTCCATTATTGAATTAAAGTCGAAATCCAAAAATTTCGAAATGGTACGAATTGTGTATATGATTTTATATGTATTATAAAAAATGCTTGCTCTGGTGTTTTAAAGGAGTAAAAAGATATCAACAAAAAATAGTTTAAATTTCCTAAACGCAAACCTGAGCTTAGTTTTTTTATTTATTTTTTGTTTTATTGCCTTTGTAGGCAGACGAGCATACGGCCCACCTGATGGTGAGTGGTTACCGTCGCCCATGGACTTGACCAATGCCAGGGGTAGAGCCAAGCCGTTGCCTAGAAAGATCCAAATCCTATTCCTCCAAAGAAATAACTGTTTTTCGGATTCTGTGTACTTTAAGATCCTAATTCTGTGTATTTCGTTTAGTTTCCTGATGCGAGCGTATTCGGCATCGCAGCTTCTGGAACAGTTGAGTGCCACGGTTGTGGCGGCTGGACATCTAACGAATAAACAGAAATGCGCCATAAGTGAGAAGACAGCCGTCTGTCTGCATCGTCTGCTCGACGGAGGATCAGAATTCATGCAACTAACTGATTTAGGGTGCACCGTAATTATGGCCAACAATAATCCTTGATGTTATCTCATTTGGTCGCCTGGTGTTTCTGAATAATTAAAACTATTTTGTAATTTTTTTTTTTTTTTTGTATTTCTCAAATATACTTTTAGCAACAATAAAAATGGTACGCAAATCCATTGATTCATTTTATTTTTATAAGCATTGAATTTATGACAAATTGTGTACGAGTTTGGATTGTTGTAACTTACTAATATTAACTTTCTATGAGTAACAATAGATGGAGCTAGTTGTAGGATCAAATAACATAGATCAAGTGTAATGAGATTATGTTGCTTAAGTGTTGGTCAAAACAGGCATCTCGGCCATCACTTGATTAGTTGTTATGCAACAGAAATGGTCAAGTTTTTAAAATATTTTCGAATTCGATTCTTAATTGACTTAAAAAGTAAGTCCTTAATTAGTCCTTAATCCTAAAGAAGTCCTTAACTCTCATCGTATATTTCTATACAAATATTAAGTGACGCTTAGCAAGCCATCGATATGTCAAGTTTTCCTGTATGCGTATCGTTAACTATATTAGAACTTTTCGAATGTAAATTCGTTGAAGGCAAAGAACGGTTTCCGAATAAAATTAGTATGAGCATGTTATCTGATTTAATTTACAACGCGACGTGTTGCGGTAGTCCGGCAGAGTCGTCGGTTTCATTCATTAGACGATGGCGGTCGTCAGGTGCGCGCCGTGCGGTGGGACGGGTGTGACGGCAGCGTGCAGTTTACGCGCGCGAACGTTTCACTTCCGCCGCGAGACGACGCCGCGCCGGTCGGACGCACGATCGGGGGTCTCGGGGGAGTAGGAAAGAAAATAACGTTCGCGCAGATGAGATAGGATCGCACAGCGCCCCTCCACGTCGAAACACGGCCGCCATTGGTCCGCGGTCTGCCAACCCCGCGCGCTCCGGCCGCGACTCCACGTTCACAGATTTTAAATCTCGACCGTTTATTTCGTAACGAGCGAGCGGAGTGTTCGGTTTGCGCGGCACCAGACTCGGCTCGAGTAATTACTCGACAACGTGCCCGCGAACGATTCGGTGCTCCGGCGTGACGTCGAAGACGATCAGTGCGTGCAGTGGTTCGAAGGGACGGCGTAGTAATCAGCGGAGACGTCAATTTCTTTCGATGAGTGGAGGTTTAGTGCATGTTTATTTACACCATGACTAGATCCACACTCATCCATGGAAGTTGCGAGGTTCGTCGCCGAGAGAAATCGAGAGAAGTCTTCGTGGGAAAGTGCAGGATCGGCGGCGCACCGCTCGAGGTACGTGGGATCCGTCGCGAGGTGGAAAGGCGTCCTCACCTGGCCGGGCCCTGTCCGTAGCGTGCCTCGGAAATCATCGTTTAGATACACTTCGCGCCATTTATCTCTTGCTTGTCGTGGCCAGTTTTTGCGATCGTTTTTCATCCGTCCAAATGTAGGGAACAAAATTTTTTTGGATTGTCCAGTCGATCCACGCCATAATCTATGAAACAAGCGTTTAAGTTCGAAGAATTCGTTTTTATGATTATCGGATCCTTAAAAAATAAGTATCGCGTGCGGGCGGGGTGAGCGAACGAGGGACGAGGGGCGAGGCAGATAGCTGCACGGACGCATCTGCTCCTTCTGAGAAAGGCCATTGTGGCGGTCCCGGAGTGGTCAGTGCGATGACGTCACGGGCCGGGGCCGACAACCTTCTCCCCACCGACTGCTCCGTGCCGTCAGCCCCGACATAATCATTTACTGTTTTCTCAGGAGCATACTTACTACAAGCCTCGTTATTGTTTTTCGGATGTAAACTTGCAGTACCAGTTACTAGTTTTCTATCCTTAAGAGTTGAAGAAGCTTTTGTACCAGTAATTTTCTCTGCATGTAATTTAGACTAAAAGAAAACATTTTCTCAGAAAGTTGCATATCCAACTATGCTTTCACGCAAATAAGCTCGTAGACACGAATTTAATTTGTCAACAATTCACGACTATACAAAAAACATGAAAACATGTAGAATGGTAGAATCTGAAAAACAAAGCAAAAAGGTAAATCTTAATTTTTTCCGAAACATCAAGTAAAAAGTTATTTAAAGAAAAAGAACAATTTTGCAGTTAATACGTTTTCTCGAAAGCAGACACGAAATAAACCACGTGGTACAATTTTAGTTAATAAGAGTACAAATTGTTACAAACTTATTTTAAAGTGTACTCAATCTATTTATTCCAAAGTATTTACTGTTACTTGTTTAAATTGCTCAGCCAATATCCTTTTAGAAGTTCATTTTTCCTTTATTACTTCTTCGAATACAAAAAAAGCAATTAATCTCGCTTGTCGGCCGCTTAGTCCGTTACATTCGAAGTAATTTCCATATTTTTTACAGAGTAACACATACCTAAATACAATATGAATACACTAAAATGCTATTTAAATATTATAACACAATCACTCTTGACATTGAGACCTCGAAAACCTCAAACATTTCCGACAAAAGCAATTTTACATAAGTATTCACCGAGTAAATTATACTCTGTCCATCATGAGTCGATTTTGTGTTATTTGTACGTGTTTTTATGCCTCGCGGAGTTATTTAATAGTGTTCCGGGTAGTGAGTCTGTTGGTCCAGGTAACATGCCCAGGTAAAGAATGACGCCGCGCTCTATAAAAAAAAATATGTAAAAGATTACTTTGCGTTCTGTCGCGTCGTTAAAAGTGAGTAGTGGCACGGAAAATTAGAAACATTAATCGTTTCACATGGCCGCTTTTAATAAAAATATAAAATCATATTTAAACATTTTAGTTCTAACTTTTAATGTCTAAATTTTCCGCAAGCTTTGTTCTCCTAACACTCATTATTCATATCCGTTTTATTAGGCTGTGTTTAGTTTAAATTCAACATCTTATAATTTTACAGTTTGCTAATGTAAAAGCATAACATTTGATGTAGCCACCCGTGAGTACATCTATTAAATTACACGATCATTATTGAGGAAAATATGACAAACAAAAATAAGTAGGCATTTCAATTAACAATTTAATTTTATTGTTTTCCTAAAACAAACTCAGTTGGAGTTGGGAATGACTGTGGTTTTTCAACGCTTGCTGGAACTGGTAAACTTGAATCAATTGTTGTCTACCGTTTGTTATAGCTACTACAGTCATTACGTTCCAATGTTTAGGTGATTAATATACTAATTAACATTATCTTGCTCTTTGCTAGTACATATCATATTGGATGAGTTTTGATTCGTCGCGTCGGTAACCAATATTGCTTGAGTTCAGGCGTTTCGAGTTGCTGATCTAATGTTGTAACAGTAATTCTGTTGCCGGCATATTGCCTATTTTATCTTGAATATTCGCACTTGCTTCTCGTATCTAAAACAAATAGTATAAATGATGTTCTTTCCCATGAAGTTATGGCATTCATATTCGTGCTCGCAACGAGGTTGTTTTTAGCGTGTAAACGTGACGCTTCCGCGTTTGCATTAGACCGTGCGAACCGAGGGTCGAGGGAGCCAACCGACCTAACGTAAGCTTCCTTTGTTTAACACATTAGCAGAACGCTCACACCGTCGTGCACGGGCAGGGAAAACAAAGGCTCACAAATAACCGTTCCGATGACTACTGATTAGCCATAACTTTCACGGTGAACGCATTGCAAGGTACATACGCAGATGGTTGCCGCACTAGTCGATATGCACGGTGCAAGAATTAAATCAGTGCTCGAGAAATTTGTTTTCATCGTTTATATTTTGTAATAAAGCATTTTTGTTACAAAACTATTTCATTAAATGAGTTGTAACAAAACATAAGCCGTTTAGAAATAATTGATATTCGAATACTTTTCAATCGTTGTCAATGAGAAATATATTTTTTTTTCCCTCTGGATGAAAAGTTCGGCTCCCGGTGAGAATCGGGTACTTTTGTCCCAGGCGTGCCAGGGACTAAAAGCGAACTTTTCATCCCGGTTGAAAAAAAAATCGTATAATCACCTAGGGAGTCAAGTAGAACATCCCCAAAAACAATTCGCAGGCGTGAATGTCCTACTTTTCGCCCTCGGTGCGTAATATACCTACCTACTATTGTAAACTTAAATTTATTTTACAAGTAGCTTTTTATATGAATTTTCGTATTTGGATTACACTTTATACAGCGCGGGCGTGAGGAGTGGGATCAAAGACAGTCTTTAGTCTTTCGTAGGTCTAATAGTTTTCGTCAAAATAGGTTCAGTGTTTTGAGCCTGAAAACCTGAAGTTCTCTATTTATTTCATGAAATAAATAGTTCTCTATTTATTTCATGAAAGTCGGAGGTCATGAAGATGTTATCGTCATATAAAAACTTTTGGAATAAAAGGTTTACTTTTAGATCGTAAAAAATTCATAGCAATTAATAATGTTTTATTTGAAATACTTTATTTATTAAGTTTTCAGGCTCAAAACACTGAACCTATTTTGACGAAAACTATTAGACCTACGAAAGACTAAAGACTGTCTTTGATCCCAGGAACAGAAGTTCCAAATTAATCTCTGTTACTGTTGCATTTATCGCGTTTTCATTAACTACGATTTGGGGTCGCTGAAATTTGGTAAACACTTATCTGTTACATTAATATAAGTCTTTACATTGAATTAAGCTTCAATTCTCATTCATACCTATCGTTAAAATGAATAACTAACCACCAAAAACCATGTTCAAAGCGAAGCATTCATAGGCCTTAAATGTGTCCTATACGTAAGTTTAAAAAGTAAAGGTGACTATAAATAGTTTTGGGTTGAAATGGTTGAGAAAATTAAGGGCGAGGGTGCAGTCGGTAATAAATTCAAAAATAACCGTAACCGAACTGTCTCTCAGATGACTAGCTTGATGATGAAGGTTGCACGTCCGGAAACGAATTTATCTTTTATTATCACATAGATGGGTGAACAGCTCACGGCGACGCGACTTGGTTGGAAGTGTTATTCCGGTACCCAGAACGCGGCGGCAATAGGTATTACCTACGCAATTTCAAATTTTGCGAGTTTGATTTTTACCTGATGTGATATAGACTAAATCAGTTATGTACCTATATCTATAGAAAAATTAGTATCTGTCTGCGAGAACACCGGTACCGACTTCAAATGTTTTTTTTAGAATTAAGTGATATATCAAATTGTTCTCATCAAGTTTCATATTGAACGTTGGATCCTTTGTTAAATTACCTACTTTTTTCCCCCTACCTATGCTGATAGCCTTGAGAGGCTATGTCAGCTTCGCCCTAACATGTAGGTGAGCTCACGGGGCTCAAACCGGAGTGTTGCTAACACTGGTTCTAGCAAGAGCAGTACTTCGCAGAATCTACCACCGGATCGGAAACGCGACCCACTGAGAAGATCTGGCGAGAAACTCAGTGGGCTATTAACTACTAACGTTAAAGATTCAACGTATTAATATCCATATAATTCCAAATCCATATTTTATTGTTCCCAAAAAGTGATGACGTCATTCAAGAAGTTTTAAAAATATAAACCCAAACTATAAGACAGATTTAAACGCTGTTGAAACGTCATTTTGTGAACACAGTGAGAAGACATATTAAGCGTTCGTTCGCAGGAAATGTCAAATTGTGCAAACGTTTGATTATGATTCATTCCGAATGAATGCAAAAATCAATAAAGAGGTAGGTAGTAAAATGCCCACTTCGCTGTTATTCAATACAAGGAAACCCGTGGTTAGGTTTTATTGAACTTTTAAAGTTGCAATTCAACAAAATTATGTATGCAAACGAACGCAATACATCGCGATATATCGACATAAAAAATTGTACATGTTTTAGTTTTTATTTTATTGTTAAAAATGAAAAGAATATAGTACCAACTACTGTCTAAAGTATTAACGCAATGTGAATAAAAAATTGCGACGAGAAATTCTGCGTCACAAAAGCAGTAGCTTGCTTGATTGTCGTCAATTAGTTGTAATAACGGCCCTCACTCGCCGACGAACCGATGGCATTGTAATTTGTTAGTGATGTTCCAACAACTAAACAATTGCAACTAATAAATGGTGCACGTTATGTATAGAAAGGTAAGGTAATAAGGTTTTTCTTGTGCGGAGCACCTCTCCCATCACCCAAGGCGATAAGGTAAGGTAATTCTAACATGGGAAGTGATCGAGATGATCCCTCCATCTCTTTTTTACCATCACACCTTCCGCCTCCGGAGTAAAGTCCAGCACTACTATGTGTAGCTTCTTTCACAGTGCGTTTCCAAAGATTTTTTTGCCACGTACCATTTGGCACTGGATTGCCCTCTACGAGGTTTTCCGAGTATTATGACAAGTCCTTCTTCACGAAAGATTTACGGAGAGTACAAAGCCGTAGGCAGCAACTTGGCTGTGGCCCTGGAATTGGTGACGTCCATGAGTGACGGTAACCACTCACCATCAGGTGGGTCGTATGGGCGTCTGCTTGCGAAAGCAAAAATTACACTTTTATATTCTAGGGGACATTCAACTCAATCCAAAAGTAAGGTGATTGTAAACCTTTATGTCATTTCGAAACATATCAAATACTTTACGGCTTCCACGATCTTACAGGGAATTTTTTATCATTGGGAATTACCTTCATTAAGGTTCTTAATACGACAAATGTGAGGGTAATTCCTATTATTTCGGGACTAAATTAATCTTGATCAAATTAGTTTTACATTTAAAGGAAAGAGCTAAAACCAACGGGGTCGTCGCCAACGTCAACGTGTAAGTCACCGTCAGCGGGGCGATCACCTCGATTCGATGTTTCAATTTTTTAATGCTGTTTCTCTCTGCAAACGAAGGATGCGATGCGTCGGTAAAAGGATTGGTTTGTAATCAGTAAGGAGATTTTACAAAAGCATACTATTTCAGAACCAGAAGCTTGTTTGTTTTCCATAATTAGGTACATATCGAGGGTTGAAAGACTATTTGGTTTCAGAACATTTTTAAAACTTTACAGGTGAGCCATTTAAAGTTTATAGTTTGGAAAAAATATTATGAAAAACATTTCTTCAGCTATTTGAATGGTGTAAACATAATTGAAGTTTGATAAAAAAAACATGAAATTGTTGTTGCTAATTTCAAATAAAACAGACCATTCATTATAAAGATAAATGTCGCGTATTAAGGGAAATGCCGCTTAAACCAAAATACCTCTCGATATGTAAACGAGATTTGATTTGCTAATATTATTATTACAGCATATTGTCATATCTCGTCCATGGACCGTTAACGACACGACGCTTACATACAACCTAATTCAAAAAGCTGTTTTGGTTAATTAATGTATATGGGCGCAAACGCCACTATTGGCAATAATTAACATAATAATATATAGTTTAGTTTATTCTATGTTAATATTTATTTATTATTAGCAAGATGAAACTGTTATTCTACCATATTCAATAATTATTATTAGCAGACACTGTTTTGATGTGAAAATGTTCAGAATATGTTTAATGTTTATATTATTGTTTAAAAACACAAATGACTATAAATAATTAAATATGAATAAAGCATAAATATTGATAATAATTTATATTATAATTAACAGTAATAATTAAGTATTGTAATTGTTATGCAATGATGTTGTTGGCGCCATTTATTATTAGGCTGGATAATAACAATGTTAGTTAATTTTATTAAAAAGTAATTCATGTAAAATAAATTAAATGTCAGTCATGTAAAAATCACTAAAATTTGTATTGTGAATATTAAGCTATATTTTGTGAATTGTTTCGCAGTAATTACATTTGTTTGTATAAAAGAAGTTGTAGTTGCTATAACCATTAATCACAAAATGGCTAATTGTGTAAGAACCACTGAATAACTCAGGCGTGGCTTTTTGTTGTAAACAAGTAATTTTAAAGTTTTATAGAATTGTATTGTATTTTCATTGTAAAAGAACTTATGTGTGAAAACCCTGGCTTAACGCCGACATGTACCTAATATCCTTTGCTGCGCTTTTTAACCCTAAAAAGGAATTTTGATAAAGGCGGTGTGATTAGATTTGTGGTAGTAGTACTATTTTGCCAACTGGAAATGCTAAGGTTTCACACTGTACAGCCCAACCTTTTATAGTTTCTGTCATATGAAAAATGTAATAGAGCGAAAATTGATATTGGATGAAATGAGGTTAAGTTGATTGAAGTTGAGTTTATTTGAGACTTTAATCAATTGAAATTATATTAAATAAAACGAGTTTAGATAGGAGGAAATTAAGTCTTAGAAAATGATGGTTATTTATTGAGACCTCAGTGGAACTTTTGTAAGAAGCCTGCTACGACTACTTAGTCATGTGCTGCGACTTTTCCATTTTTCTACATTTGTGCACTTTTACAGATGCTGAATAGTTAATTATTATATAGAAGTTTGAACCCGAAGAAACTCTAAACTAACAAAATTTACATAACTTCACTCTTCTCGTTCCCGCCAAAAAGTCGATTTGATTTATCATAAACGTGACAACGTTTTTAATTTAACTTCTTTAAAAATGTATAATGAAGTACTGTTTTGTTTCAAACCATTTTGCCACGAATAATAAATAGAAATTTTAAATTCAGTTTCTTTTTACATTATTCCTTTACTTTTTTTAGCTTGTATTGTAGTACTTAGATCTCTTGAACGTTGTGATATTTTTAGACTTAATTATTATTTTAGAAAAGTGTATTTTTTTTCCATTTCTTTCCATTTAATTTGCATCCATATTTTTCAGGAGCACTTAAGTGTATTTTATTTTTTATTAAAATAATCGTGACGGTTTAAAACATAATATGTAAGTTGACATAAATGAACTTGGATTTAAAATTATTCACGTCTAAGTTCTCAAAGCAAGACCTGAATCATGTAATTATCGTGGCCTTTGTGCACGTGGTAACTATAGGTAAGTATGCTTTACGCAACTCACAATCGAAACACGATGATTCATATTCATCACGTTTGGTCATTGTGTTTGTTTTAAACAACGTTTTACACTAAGTTTTCAATTATCGAATATCACAAGAGTCATAGCTGCGTACAGCTTATTCGGTTTTAACTGCATTATTTGCGTAATGAAATTATCTAATCTGCGGTTTGATGCTCACTATACGACTTAAATAAGACGGTGAAAGTTTGATTATTCAGCAACATCTCTATCTGTGTCAGCTTGAGACGTTTACAAATCTTTGAACTATTTGTCGTAAGGTAGTTTTTTAGAAAGTAGGTAACCGTAGAATTGTTGTACTGAATGATAAATACAGATGAAAATTTGATGAAGATTGGATTGAGCAATGTAATATCTTTTTTTAGTTTTTTAGTTTTAGTTCCAATTTTAGTGTTATATAGTTGACGATTAAATTATAATTATGTTTTGAAATCAGCTTAGGCAATGAGCTGCGGTAACGACATAGCTGACTGAAGTTTTAATTAAAATTTTGTGACTTAAATCGTTTTAATGCAGACAGGATTTAAAATTAAAAGGAAATATTGTAACAGAAACATATTTATAATTAAAGATACTTGAGGAGTTAGGTTTGACGAATTGTTTGTATGAACATGCATAGAAATTTTAATTTGAGGTTGTTAAACATGAAGTATATAATATAATTATATGTATTGTATGATTATATATTTTTCACCCCTGTCTCTAGGTACATCCCTGTGCTACTTACTACATATTAATTAGTGGATGCCGTGGAAAACCGGATCACACAGACCCTACATCGGACTAGTGAAATTTAATTAATGCCAATATTTATTTTAAATTCATGTATAAAATGAATAAATATATTAACAGACTATAATTTTTTATTGACACCATTTTTTGGCATTGTGTAACGGATTTTGGACTTTATGGATGAACGAGCTCACAGCCCACCTGGTGTTAAGTGGTTACTGGAGCCCATAGACATCTACAACGTAAATGCGCCACCCACCTCGAGGTATAAGTTCTAAGGTCTCAAGTATAGTTACAACGGCTACCCCACCCTTCGAACCGAAACGCATTACTGCTTCACGGCGGAAATAGGCGTGGTGGTGGTACCTACCCGTGCGGACTCCCAAGAGGTTCTACCACCAGTATTACGTGCTTACTGAATGAAATGAAACAAAATAAAAGTTAAAACTTAAAAATATTGGATAAAATTAATAAATAACGAATTACGTTAAATTTACGTTAAAAGTTTGAACGTTAAATTTATATATACATATTTTATTTATTTTAATTTGTTGTCTTATTATAAATATAAAATTGACTATAAATTCTGAACTCTGGAGTCTCAACTGAAATGTGTGCACGTGTGACCCGTCTAGTTTCAAGTGCTACCGGAGCTCTTAGACATCAACATTACTGCTTTACGGCAGAAATAGGCAGGATCATAGTGCATACCCGAGCTAGCTACAAGACGTCCTAACACTAATTACGTTTAATGAGTGTTCGATATTTCGGCGCCACTGCAAGCCTTATAATCACGGGTAGATATACTTATGTTTAATAATAGCGAAGATAGTCGCGATAGCTTAAAAACAATTGTCATTTACCAACGCCCCGCTCAACTGCGTACGGATCTCTGAATCCTGTTTACGCGCATTCGAATCTAATTTACTCGAAGGCTCCCTGTAATCTTCAATCATTATTTTCGCAAAGACAAATCCATTTCTGTCCGCGGTACGTGACTGGGAGGTAATGAGATTTAATGGCGTCTGAGCAGTCATTACGGGGCTGGTTGGGTGCGCGCTGGTGCAGTCCTTCGTGCACTGTACCGCAATCACAGCACCCGACTTCGTTTTACCGCAATAACCACTTTTTATATCTTAATTTTCTTTGTTTGTACGTAAAATGGGATGTGGTATTGGGTACCCAATATTGGGAACCGGGTGAGAATAATACTTTGATTGGGACTTTTCCATTAGGAGAAGATGTTAAAATTTATTGCAACAAAGGATGCCGCTCCCCAATTCAAGGTTTGCAGTTTCAGTTGCATTGGAATTTTGGCTCCTAGACTCTTCAAAAAAAAGCATGAAATCGACTAGCAACTTTGGCCCGGGCTGGCTCACAAGAAGTTCTGACACCAATAATAACGCAAATTACAATTTTTGCGGGTCAAGCCTGTTTGGTGACGGAAATAAATAATGATCGTAGCACCTTGAGACGTCAGGCCGAAGAATAGAAAGCTTCGGCAATAAATTGTCATATAAAGCTATCAAACATGAAGCTTCTTCGATAACTATTTTAAAAGATCAGAACATAAATTACGATTCAGTGAACCTTTTCAATATTGAATGTTTCGACGGTATACTAAAGATTAATAACTACCCGCATATCGCACGAGTAAACGGTTACTTGAAACGCTTACGTTATTAACTGATGGAAGCTTTAGTGTCGGATATAGCTTCATTAAACTATAAATAACGGCTGTTCTTCCAACAAACAGTGTATGATAATGTGACGCGTAATAAAATTTATTGTGTACTAAAATAACATTAATAATCGATGAAATATGTTACTTAGTTTTTTTTTTTTTTTTTTCACAATGTTATCAACTTTATTTTATTCACGATGATTTGTAAGAAATATATAATAAAAATATGTTTTTTTTTTATAGCGTAAAATTTATTAACAAAAAGTCAAATCAAAATAATTTAACATAACTCAACCCACACAGTAGAACAGATCTTCCAACGCGCTTGAAGGAGGCACAGTCCCCAAGATACTGGCTACGTTGCCTCGTTGGACAGCCAGACTCACTCTCTGTGCAAAGTACCAGCCAGCCTTAGCATCATGTGTAACCTCCTTCAAGCGTTTGGACATTTCTGTTACTTAGTTAAGTGTATGAGTAGTTTTTGCATAATAGCTTCCGTTGAGGAACTATAATCTACCTCTTTTACTTTTTATTTATTTGATAGAAACTTACTAGCCTCTGGTTAGCGGCTTCGCTTGCGCGGACTACACTTTACATTACGTGGTCGAAGACCCGTTCTTTACACAATGGTGAACCCGGAAAGGACCCAAGCCGTATTGTTCTTTACGACTTAAACTGTTTCTATACTGAAATTCGTGAAAAACGGCTTCAGTGGTTTGAGCTTGAAAACGTGAGCGACAGACAGTTGCTTATATGAGTGGATGAGCTCTTAGCCCACCTGGTTTTAAGTGGTTACTGGAGCCCATAGATATTTACAACGTAAATGCGCCACCCACCTTGAGATATAAGTTCTAAGGTCTCAAGTATAACTACAACGGGTCCCCTTCAAACCTTCAAACCGAAACGCATACTGCTTCACGGCAGAAATAAGCAGGGTAGTGGTACCTGCCCGCGCGGACTCACAAGAGGTCCTACCACCAGTAAATTACATAATTTCCAAATCTGAAACAAGATTATTTTTTGCTCCCTTTACTTTAATATCAATAAAATTGAACGTGTGCGCTATGTAAAACTGCTTCGGAATAAACATTGAATCCCATCGTTGCTCAAAATAGGAATAGAAAATTGGAGAGATGATAAAGTATTGATTCATTTTGCTGAAACCCAATAATTATACGGAAAATAGTAATAAACAACAGGCATACAATTAAAAACAATTCATATTCTGGATAGATTTCGCGAGAAAGTCCAGTTCCGAAAAGTTTTGGTGCGTTATACAGAAAATAGACAGACTGTAACATACCAGTATCTTCTGTCCCATTGCCTACATTGAGTAGTTAATTAATTAGTAACTCAATGCCGATTCAGGTGGGTCATAATGACTGCTGGTTTAATAATCCGAATTCTCGCTACCATTTATTATGTAAGATCATACAATGGAATACGGCGTATTTCTCTTACAGACGTCAATTGAGACTTTTTTTTTTTTTTTTTTTTTTTTTTTTTTCCTACCTATGCTGATAGCCTTGAGAGGCTATTTCAGCTTACCCTAGCTTGTGTAGGTGAGCTCGCGGGGCTCAAACCGGAGAATTGCTAACACCGCCCTAGCAAGAGCAGTGCTTCGCAGAATCTACCACCGGATCGGAAGCGCGACCCACTGAGAAGATCCGGCGAGAAACTCAGTGGGCTGTGTCTGTGGGTTAATTCGCTCGTCGAGCCCTTCGTCGCAAGCGACGGGTTCGGCGAGGACGGTGACCGGTGCTTGTATTGCCTAAAAGCACCGTTAGTGGATCAGGAGGATCCGTGATGACGTGCTTTGGGCGACGTCGACGGTTTACCAAACGGTCTACAGGATCGGGTATGTAGTTTCCGGCGGCCACGACAAGAGGGTTCTCATGTCGTGCCGCCTTCTCAAAGTGGCGCAGCGATGCCGACTGTAGATACTTACTGACGGGGTCGAGCTCCAGGTCATCGTGGAGGTCCACGTTCCTCTGGAACCATGGTGCTCCGACGGCTATCCTGCAGAATCGGGATTGTATTACCTGAAGGGGTTTCAAGTTGGTGCGGGCCGCGTGAGCGAACACTACGCTTGCATACGTCATGACGGGGCGTATGCAAGTTTTGTAGAGGGTTACCTTGTTACGGAGGGACAGTTTGCTTCGTCTACAAAGCATTGGGTAGAGTCGTCCTAGTATAAACGCGGCGCGATCGCGTACCGTTTTTACGTGGGGACGGAATGTCATCCCTCTGTCGAGGGTGACGCCTAGGTATTTGACCTTCGGGGCCCACGGTATGGGCTGGTCAAAGAGAGTGATGGGGCTAACGGCGGAGGTGTTTACGCGCCTACTGGGGAGTGGGGTGCTCGAAGTGGTATTCGGAGGGCGACCCCTTTTGAATAGCACCGCTGTGCTTTTCGTGGGGTTAATGTCTATTCGCCACTTCCGGAACCACTGTCCCATGGTGGTTACTGCGGTCTGGAGTCGCCGATGAAGCAACGACATCTTCCTACACGAGTAGTAGATAGCCGTGTCATCGGCGAAGAGCGCTAGATGGGTCTCCGGAGACCGGGGTATATCGTTGATATACAAACTAAATAGTAACGGGGAGAGTGCGGAGCCTTGCGGGACTCCGGCAGTCAGATGACGGGGACGAGAACGAGTTCCCTCTACTCGATATCGAAACGAACGGTTCGACAAGAAGTCTCGTATGATGAGCACGAGTCTGTCTGGCACTCCCATGTTGTACAGTTTGTAGATCAAACCGTTGTGCCAGACTTTGTCGAACGCCTTCGCTACATCGAAGAAGAGGGCGCCGGTCGGGATTTGTTTACGCCTATTTAGCCCTATTAAGATGTGCTCCGTGAGGCGGTGCACTTGTTGTACGCACGAGTGTTTGGCGCGGAATCCAAACTGCTCGTCTATTAGAATTTTGTTCGCGGTAACGAAGTCCCAGAGGCGTTTCCGAAGGAGCCGTTCGTAAATTTTGCCTATCGCTGGGAGGAGACTAATCGGTCGGTAACTAGCGGTTTCATTATTCGGTTTGCCCGGCTTGTGTATACCGATAACGTCTGCTTCTTTCCATACCGCCGGAAAGATGCAGTGCGTCATAGCAGCATTTAAGATGGTAGCCAACATTGTTATCAGTTGGACTGGTAAGAGTTTTAACGCGCGGTTGCGGATGCCGTCGGAGCCGGGTGCCTTCTTAGGTTGAAGGTTGTCTTTTACTTCTCTAACTTCGTCAGAGGTAATGGGGGGTAACGCGTCCGAGGGTGGCAGGGAAGCTCTGCGCTCGACCTCCCTGTCGACTGCCTCGGTGTGTTCGGGGTCCGCGTATTGAGTGCTGGTGGTGCACTGCTCTTGCAGTGCATCGGCCAGCAACTCTGCCTTGTCATCGTCATCGAAAGCCGGTGGTTGGCCTGAAGGGCGTACGAGAGGAGGCATAGTAGCGGTAGTTTCGGACTTGAGAGTCCTTGCTAGTCGCCAGTATGCTTGATGAGAGGGCGCGAGTCCTTCTAAGTAACTATCCCAATTCTCATTTCGGGCATCGCTTAGGCGAGATTTTACATCCCGCTGTAGACGACGCATCCGAATCCGGTTTGAGTGCGTGGGAAGTTGATCGTAGGCCCGGATTGCCGCGTTTCTAACTCTTAGGAGGTTCCTAAGTTCGGGGGACAGTCTGATGCGGTGGAAGCTATCCTCCACATCGACTTCTTTTGAGGATCTTATGATCGCGGAAGAGATGTGATCCGTGATGATGTTTATGGATTCGACTGTGTCCTCGGGGGAGGGAGTTGAATCCGGGCCGCAGGGGAGGATTGGTGGAGCGGCATCGGCTAAGCATTTGCCCAGCTTCTTCCAGTCCACCATGGTCCTCGTAGCTGTGACTGGGTTGTGGGGGCGACCGAGCTGCATAACGACAGGTCGGTGGTCTGAGTCGAGCTCTGACATTGCTTCGATGGAACGCAAGCGCAGAGTTACGTTCCTCAGCAGTGCCAGGTCTATAGTGCTCGGACGGAGCGCGATGTTATACGGATAACATGTTGGAGTTGGGGGACCGACTACTTCAAAGGTAAGGTCGTCTATAAACGCGTCGAGACGCCTACCATTTATGTTTGAACTGTGGCAGTTCCACCTAGTGTGGTGGCAATTTAAATCGCCTGCCAGGATGACGGAGTCTCCCATGCCGAACAGTGATTCGATGTCACTGCTCAGAAGGGGCTTGTCCGGGGGGAGATAAACGGATGCGATGACGATCGGCTGGTGTCCCGTCAGCGAGATACGGCACACTGACGCCTCGATATGTGAGAGCGAGGGGGTATCGAGAGGGACAATGTGCAGGGCCCGCCTATAGTAAATGGCAGTCCCGCCTTTGGAGGCGGTGAGTCTGTCATTCCTAACCATGACGTAATTCGCGACTTTCGGGTCACGACGCGAGGGCTTCAGGCAGGTCTCCTGCACTAGCAGAATATCTACAAGATTGTCAATTGAGACATTTTCGACCTGTCAAACACAAACGTCAAACTGGGTGGGCTCATTGACGTTATAACTGTATATTTACGTGACTATATGACGTAGTAATTAGTGCTCCTGTTTTCTGGGCCGAGGGTCGTGGATTCGATCCCCTTGTAGGTACAGGGAATTCTAGTTTATGTCTAGATGACCATATGTATAAAAAAAACTTTAGCTACGAATATGAATCAGTTGGACCGTATCCTGGGACTAGAAACAAGAAATGTGTTGTTTTATATAAACAAACTTGAAGCCCGTGTGTTTAATGGTAGGAAACTATAGACGTCACGGCGTGAATGCTGTCAGCCACTGAGACATGAGGTCGAATTCTCAATTATATTGTATGTTGGCTATACGCACTGGAACACATTACTACTTCGCTGAAGAAATTACCAAGAAGTTAGCACTAGATTACATAGCTTGACGATAGAGTCAGAGTAAGTTCATCGGGCGTCTTTACCTATATTTACTTCTGGCCACGGCAATAAAAATATATTTTATATTGGACTTTAACAAGGAAACTGTTTAACCATGAAGAGCGCCCGTATCAAGTGTTACTGAAGTCAGAGTGCTATTTTAAAAGGAATGTAATCTTTTCTTTTTGATGGCGATTAGTTCAGTTGTCTTATAAAATGTTTCGAGTTCTATCAATAAGCAGAATGGGCAGAATCCCAGTGCTCAGTGCGTGTTTTTTTTACACGATCTCGATCGCGTTATACATTTTTTCCTACTTAAGCTGATGGTCTAGAGAGACCACGTCAGCGTCGCTGGACTAGTAGGTGAGCTGACGGGGCTCAAGCCTGACGATGTTGCTAACACGAACCCTAGCAAGAGCCGTGCTTCTCAGAATCTACCACTGGATCGAACGCAACCCACTGAGAAGATCCGGCGAGAAACTCAGTGGGCTGTGTGTGTGGGTTAATTTACTCGCCGAGCTCTTTTTCGGAAGCGACGGGTCCGACGAGAACTATGACGAGTTGCGTAATACATAGTTAACTCAAATTTGTATGGAGTTGGAACGTTTGCTTACGTTTGCCGCTAGGGGCGTTATTCGAACTCCATACAAATTTGAGTTAACTTTTACACGATCGAGAAGTTAAAAAACTCACACGAAGCACACCCGTCTCAGATGGTGGACAAACGAAGGAGTCGATTCATTGAAAACGTGCAAAACACTGTTCGTTTACGAGTAGGTGTATGTTTCACACTTGGTTTTGTACGTGTGTAGCATCGTGTAATGCCACACTACAGGTCATGTGCGTGAGTACCGAGCACAACATGCGCGGGTTGATACCTAGACTAGGGCTGGCAGTTCGAATCTTTTTAATGAAACTGCTATTCAATCAATAATTTTATGTAACGATTAAATAAAGTCTTATAGAAATAGCAGCACGAGTTTCTCTTTACCCTTATGTCTAAATGATGACGATATGATGACGAGTGCTTACCTACCGCTCAGTACTCTCCGCAAACATCGACCAAACCTCGTTTTTGGCATCAATGCATGTTTTTCAATTACAACCTTGTGCAAAGAAATCAGTTCTCCGAAAGCATTTTCCGTCAAAAAATTTTCGACTCGATTTTATTAGTGTGAATATCTACTGTAATTTTTGAAAAATTTTAGGGAATCGGTTTAAGAAAAAACCGTCCAGACAATTAGTTTCATTTGTTAGCTTATACTTGTGTTATTTTCCTCAATATATATGAACACGAGTATCATTCTAGTTTTACGCTAATATTTTCCTGGTGAAGCCAACCCTAGTATTCGGAGCGATCATTTTGCTGTTTTCAACAAGCATTCAGTTCAGGATATCATATCGTGATTAAACACTCGCACTCGATACAGAACGTTACGGAGCTCATAGTTCATTCACACTTCGTTTGATTTAACATCTATATTTGGTATAGTATTCTTTGCTAATTTCAATCTAATAAAACACCAAAGTTATAGCTTTTTTCTTTTTAATACGTTTTTATTAGCTTCAGACGTATGTATGTAACGGAATCTTTGAACATGATTTTGACCCCCTTCAGAACGTCGGATTAACTCGAAATTTGGTATACTTATTAAGGACCGACGACAATACAAAATTAAAAAAAAAATTGAAAAAATTTAAATTCAACTAAAAAACGATAAATAAATAATAGTTTAAAAAAACTAACAAAATACGCCTTTATAGAAAATCCAATCAAAAAAAAAATTGTAATAAATTTGAATTAAAAATAATAAGAAAAATGATTGATTGATAAGAAAAAATGGTGATATTACACCGGCCGACAAATGAAAATTTTTTGAAAGTTGTTTGTATTTGAGCCACAAATATCACCAATTTATACTATTTTAAACACAAAAACACCTACATATTTGCCCTATCACATCAGATTTTTTTATAAGAAGGAAAAAGCATTTTTTTTCAAAATTTAACGAAAAAATCAATAATCATATTACAAAAACATATATTTGAACATTTACAAAGAAAACAATGAGTCTAAACAATGCTGCAGGACTATTTAGAGTGACATCTTTTACGTTTCGTGACAAAATTACGTCTGGGTGTAGTTTTTTTGTGAGTTTTTTTGTGAGTATCTTCAGTAATATCACGTGTCAGTGACCAGCAGTAATCAGCCATCATATTCACATTCCATCGACCTTGGTACCTTGTCTCCATAGTTTTTATGTCCTGATGAAACCTTTCTCCCTGCTCTTTACTGTAATCAACCAAGATTATCAGGAAAAAAGTCCACATGTGAATCTAGAAAGTGGAGTTTTATGCTCATATTACACCCCAATTTTTGATACTTATCCAATAAGTTTGCAACCTTATTTTTATAGTCGGGTTGTTTATTATTTCCTAGAAAATTGTTGACAACATCTCTGAACGCCAGCCAAGCATCTGATTCAGTGTTATTCATTGTGGCATAAAATTTTTCATCAGCCATCAAAGATCTGATTTGCGGTCCATCGAACACTCCTTTAATTTTTGCATCAGATAATCTTGGAATTTTTTTACACAGGTATTCAAAACTAGCATTGTTTTTATCCAATGCTTTAACAAACTGTTTCATCATACCGAGTTTGATATGAAGCGGAGGTAGTAAAATTTTTTCAGGACTAATTAAATTTTTTTGTATAACGTTTTTTGTTTCTACTTTGAGATTTTTACGAGGATTCCATTATTTTTTAACGTAGTGCTTGTCTCGTGCTATACTGTCCCACACGCACAAGAAGCATGGAAATTTTGTATATAAGTAAAAAAATATTAAAAAAATATATATAAGTACGTAACGTAAGATTTTTTTAAAAATAAACACACTAATTTCAGTAAAAAGTTTATGAACAAAGTAACTGTAGAGGTTTATTTGCATGTAACCTGTTTCGAATGGGTGTGTCGTTGTTGCAACTAATATATTTCTTCACGAGAGGTCGCACGATTCGAGAAAAGAGCGCCAAAATCTAAAATTTAATTTGTTTTAATCAAAAAATTTAAAATAGCCATAGTCTTAATTTTTTTTAAAACCTGATGTGATACGATAAAATGAGGTATAATTTCGTGATCAGCACTACCAAATTAGTGGAAAAAAATAATCAGAGCTTGAACAAGGAAAATGATGTCGGCCGGTGTTATCAAAATAACCCTTTTACTCATATCTGTTCATAAAATATTTATAACTACTTATACCATGCACCCCACGCTTTTCTACAATAAAATCATTTTTTCTTACACTATTTTTAATTCAAATTTATTAAAATTTATTTTCTATTTTTTAGTTGGGTTTTCTATAAAAGCGTTTTTTTGTTGGTTTTTTTAAACTATTATTTTTCAAATACAATCGAGGTGCACATATTTATTATGTATTTAATTAAATATTATCGATTGGGAAAACTAAATAATAATATACATGTTTCATTCAAGCCAAGGCTTCAATATAATCTGCTGGCAAAATCATTGTTTTATTGTACGAATATAAAAAAAAAAAACCTTTCAAAATTCCCAAAAAAATATGTATATTTACCCAAAAATATCGGATGAAGAATCATCATTTATGAAGCTTATTATATGTTATTCAAGCAAATAATAATTATTCGTCTAGCAACTCCAGTCTTAAACTACGACACGTAATGATAGAAGGACATAATAATATGCCAGTTATCCAACTCACTGTTAATTTGTTAAGTGGGACACAATGTCCGGTGACAGTCATTTAGATTCAAAGTATCGTTTCATTCGCACAATTAGCTGTTGCCACCTTGAAGACAGCATTTACAGCACCTGTCTATTTTGTACCAAACTTGATACGTAGTTACCGATGTCTTAGGCGCGTCAAATGAAACATTTGGATGTTTAAGCTGTTAAGGAATTATTTTTTTAAAAGACCCTCTTGCATTTTGAGCTTTGCAATTAATGAAGGAAGTTAGAGCAGAAAATTCTGCGTACGTATTAGATCACTGAACGAAATTCGACCATAATAACTGAACATGTCAAGGTTCTTTTTTTTTTTTTTTTATTGCCCTTGTAGGCAGACGAACCTGGTGGTGAGTGGTTACCGTCGCCCATGGACTTCAGCAATGCCAGGGGCAGAGCCAAGCCGCTGCCTACGAAGTTCAGATTTGTTTTCTTGTTTTGATACATTATTGTCATTTTTCTTAATAAGTAAGTAGTACAAGAAATATTTCCGTATTTTCTTAATTCATAGCAATGAAGCTCATTAATAGCCACTTAAAAAAAACATCGGTAGATACACAAAGAAAAAAATAGCTGGTTTCTTTGTTGGACCTTTTATATAAAAACGTTCTCGATTATGACATACAGAATTCCTTTTAAAACTGGAATTACCTACTTATGAATAGAAGTATTGTGTCTTAATTATAGCATGTAAGTTGTGTCTTGATTACAACATACATATAATATTCTTTTAAAACTGTAATTACCTGGGAATAGTAGTACAGTGTCTCTTGTATTGAATGATAGCTTCAAATATACATTCAAAAGAAAGAGAATGTTTTGTTTGATACACCGTCTTGATTATAAGAAGCTACAGGAAAACCCGTGTCCTAGATTTCTTTTTTTTATTGCTTAGATGGGTGGACGAGCTCACAGCCCACGTGGTGTTAAGTGGTTACTGGAGCCCGTACAGTGTCTCTTGTATTGAATGTTAGCTTCAAATGTACATTCAAAAGAAAGAGAATGTTTTGTTTGATTCACCGTTTTGATTATAAGAAGCTACAGGAAAACCCGTGTCCTAGATTTCTTTTTTTTATTGCTTAGATGGGTGGACGAGCTCACAGCCCACGTGGTGTTAAGTGGTTACTGGAGCCCATAGACATCTACAACGTAAATGCGCCACCCACTTTGAGATATAAGTTCTAAGGTCTCAAGTATAGTTACAGCGGCTGCCCCACCCTTCAAACCGAAACGCATTACTGCTTCACGGCAGAAATAAGCAGGGCGGTGGTACCTACCCGCGCGGACTCACAAGAGGTCCTACCACCAGTAAAAGTGCTCAGAGTGCTCAGAGACATTAGTCAATAATCTTAACGAGTTTTTTTTTCTACCTGTTCTAGTAACCTCGAAGGGTTATACTAGATTCGCCCGGCGAGTAGGTGAGCTCACGAGGCTCTAACCTGTGATTCTTCGATGATGTTTTTTCAAATCTAACACGACTTCTTCTCCATCGCTCCCTCATTGCTGAGGATCGTGACTCCGCTTTAGCTTGTCGACTGTCAGCCTCCATCGGTTCCGGTCAGTTGCCTGGTGTAGTGCAGCGCTAAGTGGTCCGCTGGTTTGCTCGGAGATCTGGTCGGACCAACGTTTGGGGCTCCGGCCTCTAGGACGTTTTCCTTCTACTTTCCCAGTGACCATCAGACGTTCCAAGTTGTCTACAGCTCTGCGGGCAACGTGGCCAAAGTAGCGCATTATGCGTTGCAGACTGATGGCAGACAGGCGACTATTATAAAGAAAATCTCTTCAAAATCGCAACAGGAAGTTTGATGATTTCCAAACTAATTGTTAATTAGGTCTAATGGCGAGGTGTCCAAGTGAGAATTGAAACGACACGTTTTTCTGGTTGAACGAGCTAAAACGAAAAGGCACGCGTCTTTTTCGGCTTTTAACGGCTGTCTGGTGTAGTGGTAAGTGACATGGTCACTACACAAGGGGGTCGCGGGTTCGAATCCCGCCAAGGGATGATATTTGTATGATAAATATAAATGTCTTTTCCGGGGTTATGGATGTATATTAAATATATGTATGTGTATAATAAAAATATTACATTTATTTCCGTTATCTGGTACCTGTAACACAAGTTCTTTACGAATGTGGCGTAATTGTTAGTAAATATTTAAAAATATTTAATTCCGGGCATACTCATATTTATCTATCTCTTTTTCAGAATTAACATATTTTCGTTCAAAAAATAAATACACATTAGAGTATACTAGCGACCCGCCCTTGCTTCGCTTCGGAAACTGTAATTTATTATTGATTTCTCTACTATTTAATGGATGTTATTATACATATAAACCTTCCTCTTCAATCACTGTATCTATTTAAAAAAAAACACATCAAAATCCGTTGCTTAGTTTTAAAGATTTAAGCATACAGACAGATATAGGGGCAGAGTAAGCGACTTTGTTTTAGACTATGTAGTGATTGTACTGACGGGTGAAACTTTATTGGGAACTCGAAGAGGCCGCTTAGTAGTACTAAAATCAGATTACGGAAGATTAAATGTAAGTATCTGGAAAAGTAAGGTGCAAAAACAGTTTTTTTAATGTCTGATCATCAATACTTTTAAAGCTTTTGACTTTGTGAAAATATTTAATATTTCTATGAAAAAAAAATTTCAGAGGTGTCAAGGGACACCCGGATGGAATGAAGTTCCTTTCGATTAATTAGTGAAGGAATTGTAATTTTTTTTTAAGTTATAATAATAAATTACGGCATTATGAAGAAGAAAAAAACAATACTATGAACTAAATTACTATTGTTGAAACGCTATCTCGAGAAACTGTACTCATTACGCGGACCAATCGGATACGAGCAATGTCACGCGATAAGCGCCTACACGTTGATTGGTCAGAATGACGGATCTAAAAAGTGTCGTGACAACTTTTCGTAAGATTTTTTTCCGTCTAGCCCCCTTTCACAACGCACGATAAGGAACTTCGTTCCAACAAAGCATAAAATAATTGTATGAAAAAAATCGCCGAGTTGGAACTAGCTACTCACGCGCCAACCTTCCGTTTAGTGTCAGAAACCTTCGCTAAAGTACCAACACCAACTGCAGGAAGATTTATCATAATCCGACCAAATAGTTTAGGAATGCATAGAGGATAAAAATAATAAATACTAAATGAGGATAAAAATAAAAATACTAGATATATAAAAATAAAACTGTACATTCAAAATACTCTTCGATTACCTTGAATATCTAGTATAAAAGGTGGGACCATGCACTTTAATCTTTAAAGTCTTGATCCACGATCCACTATAGCAATGTAGTAATAATGTAGAGGCTGTATAGGAATTTATGTTTGCTCAAAGGGCGGCTAATGTTGCGGCAAAGGACAAACGCTTACATTATCTGTCTGTGTACTAGATATTCAATTGAACGTATTAATTGGTGAACGGGCGAGGGTGGTCTACGTACGCATGCTCCATTTTACAAACAATTACTCAATATACAATAGTAATTATACTATAGTTTAGATCAAAGTAAATAACACACTATTTAGGTCGGCGATATCACTTACATACATACATATAATATAATAATATGAAGACATGAGTGGGTGAAGAGGTTCTGTACCATTTTTAAGATTTTTGAGTTTTTACATTGAATGAAGGTGTTATGTGACTATAAACCATATTAGACTAAACTGCCGGATTTAAAGGCTATTTTTAGAAAATGCACGTGACGAAGGAGTTATGTGCGAAAAAAAAAACGTGTGAATGTTGAACGTGAGCTACAAGGTAGGCGGAGTGGTGGTGTTAGGTTCTATTTTCGTCACGAAATTTCTTGATTCGCTCGTCGCGCTCAAAGCCCGCGATAAAAGCTATGCAATAGCCTAAAAGTACAAGTGAGAAAAGTTTGTTACCCGTTTTCTCAAAATTAACAAATTGTATCATATCCCCTTCATCCACTCATGTCTTCATATATGTATATTTACTGATTTTTTTCATTAAAGTTTACCGAAGCATATGTATGTAGATATCAACTTCTTGAATGACGTTCCCAGTCTTGAGACATACCTATTTTTTAAGTGTCAAACACTTTTTAAGCCTGAACGCATGACTGCTTTGTGGAAGAAACGAGCACGCTGGCGGTACCTAGGTACCTACCTGTGTGAGCTCACTGAACACCCAAGCACCACAACGTAAGCAGTGTTTTCGTTGTGTTATGAAAGAAAAGTTGAAAGTTCATGTGAATGGAATATTTGAATAACATTCAAATAAAGAAGAATAGAATAAAAAGAAGATATACCAATAAAACTATGGTATCTTAATTTATACACAATTCATATTAAAAGTTACGTAATAATTAATACCCGTCATTTTTGTTTTATCAGTCAACGAAGCAGTCTGCTCATTATTTGTTTTTCTACTAACTATTCGGCTCTGGAACAAATTTCCCTTCACTGAGTTTCCTGAACGCCTGATGACGTGTCATCTTCAAATGAAGTTTTATATAGCTCACTTATCGGTAACTAATCAAATAATAACGTCGGCATGTTCGCCTACATTCAAAGGTAAGAACAAAACAATATTGGCTTGACACAATTTTGTATGTTTTTCGTTATTATCTCTCCTAGCTCCAGTCCGTTGGCATTGCATTTAAGTCAAGCAATCTAAACGGTGTTTCAACTTGCTGTGTCGCAAACAAAAGGAATAATGCAAGAGCGCGGAATTCTTTCACAATGCATCACGTCCCAAGAAACGGCATCAAACCGAAGCATTTATATCGTTCACACAGTACTTGTGTAGGTACGTACGTAATGCAAGCGACAATTTTGTAGTTTCGTAACAGTTGCGGGGCACGGTGCGTATCGCCGCCGCCGTTGTCACAGCCAAGTGTTATTGACTTCCCTCTGGCCCCCGGCCGTCACGCGGGGTGCTCACGCGGGGTATTATGCTGATCACTATGTTTTTTGAATCCGTGACTAATTTATGACTAAATCTATCTATCTCTATATATAAAAATGAATTGCTGTTCGTTAGTCTCGCTAAAACTCGAGAACGGCTAGACCGATTTGGCTAATTTTGGTCTGGAATGATTTGTGGAAGCCCAGAGAAGGTTTAAAAGGTAGATAAATATGAAAATACTCGGAATTAAATAAAAATAACAATTTTGTTTTTCCCTTTGATGTGTCCCCCGTCGGACGGATTCCTTTTGTTTGTTTTAAGTTTATTTTATACAAAAGTTTAGGTCTTTTATTTATCGATTGAGGCACTACGAAGTCTGCCGGGTCCAGCTAGTTGATACTAAAAATTTACGACTTCAGCTTCTGTAACGGCCGTCTGGTGTAGTGGTAAGTGACATGGTCACTACACAAGGGGGTCGCGGGTTCGAATCCCGCCAAGGGAAGATATTTGTATGATAAATATAAAAATGTCTTTTCCAGGGTTATGGATGTATATTAAATATATGTATGTGTATAATAAAAATATTACATTTATATCCGTTATCTGGTACCTGTAACACAAGTTCTTTACGAACTTACCACGGGACCAGTTAACGTGGCGTGATTGTTAGTAAATATTTATTTATTTATTTGTACTATAAAACTGCGTTTTAGCATTCATTTTTTAAGATGGCTGGCGGCATTTACGTTGCTCATGTCTATGGGCTTCGGTGATCACATAAAACCTAAAGCTGGTCTACGCAATTACATAATAATAATAAAATACCTTAAGTTCGAATTGACAAATTTTCGTTTAAGTTCCATAAATTAATAGGACGCAACTCCTCCTGTAGTTGAAAAGACTTTGTTTTATTTAATTTAAGTAGCCAGAAAAGATATATCCTACTTTATATGTAGCATGGATGTAGCCTACAGACAACAATACATATGTGCTACATGAGACAAGATCTAAATCTCGATTGCATTATTAATTAATATACGTAAGCGCTTTGTGACAGAACAATATGTGGTGCCTTGCCCACTGAGTTTCTCGCCGGATCTTCTCAGGGGGTCGCGTTTCCGTGGTAGATTCTGCGAAGCACTGCTCTTACTGGGGCCAGTGTTAGCACACCCGGTTTGAGCCCCGTGAATTCACCTACACGTCAAGGAGAAGCTGAAATAGCCTCTCAAGGCAATCAGCATAGGTAGGAAAAAAAAATGTGGTGCCAAACCTGCGGGAAAATGACAAGCTTACAAGCTATAACTAAAATAAGACTTAGGTGGAGAGTAAATCCTATTTCAAAGTATAGGTGATAGAGGGAGTAGTAGTAACTCGGCAATACCTATGTTGAGTACTCGTGTGACTTCGGATTGGCTCGTCAAATTAATAATTGTCAAATAAAATCTAGTCTGATTCGTGTTTGAAGAAACGGTAATGTTTGACATATTATGGTATTTGTACCAGATTTTATTGAAGGTCATGGAAATCACAAAGTTAATGCTCTCACCGTTCACGATACTTGAGGTTGAAGTCTCAATAGTTCAATATAACGGCTGTGGTTTAACCGTGGTGGTTACTGGTGGTAGGACCTCTTGGGAGTCCGCACGGGTAGGTACCACCACCCCGCCTATTTCCGCCGTGAAGCAGTAATGCGTTTCGGTTCGAAGGGTGGGGTAGCCGTTGTAACTATACTGAGATCTTAGAACTTATATCTCGAGGTGGGTGGCGCATTTACGTTGTAGATGTCTATGGGCTCCAGTAACCACTTAACACCAGGTGGGCCGTGAGCTCGTCCATCCATCTGAGCAATAAAAAAAAAACCTTTCGAACCGAAACATTTTAATGCTCCGGGGCAATATTATGCATAGCGTTGATACCCAACTGTGTGGGATCACAATTAGTCCTATCATCAGTAATTATGGAAAATTTACAAATGTTTTGGATCTGTTTTTTTTTTATCATTGCGGAAGTCAGTCTCGTGGTGAACACGAAGTTTTTGGTTAGAATAAATGTATTTTATTATATTAATTGATATCTTCTCGGGTTATTTGAGTCCCGACATAATGGCATCGTTCGCAATGAGTACAGGCTTTTTAACTACAACTATTTCAATGGCAAGCCTAGTCTGGCAGTAAATTAAAAGTTAACCAGATTTTCTAACAAGAGCCGAAGGGTCTCACCTTAGTATTAAGGTAACATTACTTTTTTATTTGAAAAAGGTAGCACAATAACTAGCAACTATTCTAAATCTAATTAAACATGAATGCATCAACAAGCTTATAAGAATGCGGTAGTTGAAAAATAATTAAAACTGTATAATTAATAATAATGGTTGCATGTATGTTTATCTTATTTATATTTAGCCACAGTTGGAACTCTTGGGAAGGTTTCTAGCGTGGTCTCATCAACGCACGATAGGGGGCGAGTAAGCATGTTTCTCATAAACACACCGGAGTGTGACAAGGTGTTTTTCTCTAAACATTCGTTGGTAGCTTAAGCGGCTATTCCAGCTTCGCGCGGACTGGTAAGTGTTGACGTGTTCAACCTGAGAGAAATTCAACGGGAGCCCTAGCAAGAGTAGCGCTTCGCAGAATCTACCCCCATTGAGAAGATCCAGCGAGAAACTCTCTGGGTTTTGTCTATGGATTAGTTCGCTCGTCGTACCCTTCGTTATAATCGACGAGTTCGAAGAGAACGCTGATCGGTACTTGAAGAGCCTAAAAGTACCCAGAGTGGATACGTGGGATCCGAGATATGTTTCGGGTGACGGAGGCTTTGCTTTGGCCCCGTCGCGTCGGCTGGGTAGAATAACCGGACAAAAAACACACCTGGTCATCAACGTCACGTGTTAAAGGAATTCCAAATTTAACATTACTAGTGGTCCCGCAGTAGTCAAAATTCGACTATTATTAATTGGAATTGTAAGTTTCTACACTATTATGATTGTATTTCATACTTCTATAATCACAAATTTCGCCAAGACTACACTATAAAAATATTAACAAAGACAAACAATATTTAATCTATTCTCAATTTGACAACAGACGTCAAGAACAAAAGTTTGCAATAAATACAAATAAATAGTATGCATGCGTGTGTGCGTCAATATGATATGTAGTGTGTGTAATGTTTTCTTTATTGATTTAATGTATCTTTTATGCATTATTTAAAAAAAATATTAGCATTGTGCACTTCTTCTCTATATTCTCCATAAGTGAATTTCATACTCCTCCGCCCGCGCAATTTTAGTAAAAAGGGATTCAAAGTTTTTGCTTCACGTATTATTTAACATTATTAAGAAAAAAGCCCGTTACACTCACATTTAAATGTACTTAAATTTAATAATACCGTGGATCGATGACTACCTTAAAGGTTAATTCATCTGTTAGAGAATATGACTGTTTGTTTTAGCCAATCCTCTGATATCGTGTTCACAGACAAGACAGCTCGTTTTCGCGTAATTACGTGATTGTGAGTTACGGTAATCATGTCGGTTGCTGACAAATTATCCTCTTGAATAAATTGCGATTGACGTGATTGACAGACTGCGCTAGAATCTCTGCATAAATGCGATTAATTTCATTTCATTCCTGATATAGCATTTAGAATGTTTAATTGCATTACGATAAGGCGTCAGTTTTTTTGTTGTTGTTGTAGATGAACTTACGGAACTGTCGTGAATTCCTTTGTTTTTATTTATGAGACGGGGAGAGATGTGGGAGTGCTCTGTTCGTCTCATATCAAATGACCACTGTGAAAGACAAAACAAACAGAGGCGTATTAGGATAAGTATTTGAAGATGTAGTGCCTAAGGACTTCGGGAACAACTTTTCTGTGGTTTTGCATAGATAGGTGAACGAGCAAAAGGCCCTTAAGTGATTACCAGAGCTCATACATGTCACATACGTAATCACCTTCTATGACCTATGACTTAGTTAGACTTAGACTTATGACTAGTAGCTTAGCGCCCCTGCCTAGATGCCTGTTGCGCCAAGGTTCGTAGATTTAATCCCTGCATCGCGTTATGAACAGGTTTGTTTGTTCTTTGTCTGGGTGTTTATTATAAATACAAATATTATGTATATATTTAAACGTATATAAGTGTGTATGTCAGTCTTTGGTACTCATAACAAGGGGAATCCTAATTTGGGGCCGGACGATCGAGCGTGTTATGTTGCCAGTTATTATTATTCTATTTTTTTTTTTTTTTTGTATTTCAATACTTTTACTTTTTACGCATACGTTAGCTGACGCGACTCGGTGAAGTCTTTCCAGAGGTTTCTTTTTCTTTCATATTAATATAAATTCAATGCACAAATTTTATCCTGGCAATATCGAACATAACCAAAAAGAAAACTGTCAAATCAGTCAAGCTGAGTGCTTAATGCGATTTTTTTAACGTTCTCGACAGCGTAAAAGTTAAGTCAAATTTGTATGGAGTTGGAATGTTTGCCTATGTTTGCCCCGGGGGTCATTGTTCCAGCTGCATACAAATTTCAAGTAACTTTTACGCTATCGAGAACGTTAAAAAACTCGCACTAAGCACACTGCTCTCGTGTCTTCGTCATAAATACGGCAATCGATTTATAAAATATATAATACACACATATGTATGTACGACGCGGAACTTAAATTGTCGGTATTCAGTCGAGAAGCGTTCGAGTTGACGGCCGCTGAACACCTGGCGATTCACGGAATTACTCTCGGACGCGAATCGTGAATTTCCGACTAAGAAAACCGAAGTATTTATGTATTTAATATTGGAGATGTTTCCTGGAAATTGCGCATAATTTTTATAATGAGAGAGAGAGAGAGATGTGGAATTGTGATTTATTTTCGCTGATGTATGTTACTTACGTGATGTTTATTGTTTACTGCAGCCTTTAAGATATCTGTACAATGATGAAGTTATTGTCAGATCGGTTATCGTGTCCCATAAACTGAAATAGGGAGGACGACGCGAGCTCATTCCAACTCCACTACTGTTCCTAATAGGAGTTAGGGGGAGGAACAGAAGAGGCAGAAAAGATTACAAAATACAAATAATTGTTGCAGAGAGTTACCATTGTCTTAAGCAATACCTTAATAAGGTCTAAACGCCATAAGATGATCTATTTCGGAATACGCAAACCGTCTGGCCGAGATAAAAAAAATATCGTATTTATCAGACAAAATGAAACTCTTTACATCTGGAGCTAAGATTGAAAATGCAAAACTATCGATTTACAATGTTTTAATTTTGTCTTCTCTCTTTTTATTGGTCGGTACTTGGATGATGTAGGTATACCGTATGAATTATTGTTATAGGTAAGTAATTTGTCGAATAGCGTGTGAGAGATAGTTGAGGGTCATATTAAGTATAGGCATAAAAGCCTTGAACTGCGCTACGATTCAAATCTCGATAATTCTCGAGTAAAAGCTTATTGAAGCTTGTCCGTACAAATAGAGCTGTATTTGTATGCGTATTGTCCTATAACTTAAAATCCACATACTTTGTTAAATAAATCTGTTGACTATGGGTTTGGCTTAAAGCTATAAAATACAAATAGAAAAGGTCTATAGCCGACCAAATAAAACATATATTGTGAGTTATGAGTTATGACATTCCATTAATAATAATAATAATAATAATAATTCGAAATACGTATTTTTAAGAAGATCTTTTTAAGGCAAATAGCAATTTAAATTTTTTTTCGGCACGTTTCTTAAGATTATTGCGGAATGGAACACGATGTATAAAATTAATGGCTAGTTTTGAAAATTAGATATGAAGAGGAGCTAATATTTGCATTTTTGCTGTAGGATATTTTTTCTCCGAGTTACTACTTGTTACTATTGAAAATTACTCAAGGATTGTAATTTTTTGGAAATTCCAATTTTTGTCACTGTACACATATAGGTAATATATATCCATTATGGAGTACAAAACTTTATATATACATACATACATACATAATTACATGATTATTAACAGTATACAATTAACGCAAAACATTAGCAATTTGTGTTGCAGATTCCCTATATGATGTTTAAAGATAAAACATGATATTTATTATACACTAAATTCACAGGTCGCGACTTCTCAGTTAGGTAATCTATAGTTCATTCGTCTGTCGAAGCCTTTATATGTAGTTTTCTGTCCGTGGGAGTGATGTCTTCGGACGTTAGAACAGCCGACGTGACGGTCGGGGTTGCGTGACGATAATTACAGTAGCTATCGGCGTCTTGTCGGTCACTTAATTGTACTAGCGTGCGTACAACTCGCCCGTTTCCTGTGCCCACATCAATTTGTTAGATCGTACCATTTCTAGACGTAACTCGCATGCGACATTTGATTTTTATGATAAACGAGGACGGATAAACGCCCAAGTTAATGGCTGACAGCATTCCGATGATTATTACCCTTCACAGTTGAAATGTTTAACTGCTTTGAAATCCAAGTAAGAATACGAATACGAAGCAGATGTCGCGTAAAGTTACTTACTAAAGATACTCGTATCGGGCGATGCCAGTGTTAAGCTCCCGCGGGCACCTGATACCTATCAAGATAATACGACGTACCTAAAATGACTTACAAGATTAAGGAATAAATAACATCGTGCACAAGCATCAAAGTTTATTAAATGACACTTGAAACGTAATTAATGGTAGTAGTTGCTAATAATTATTACGTAATTGGTAGTGTGCTCACACGGGTAGATCAGTTTGGTGTTTATTCAAAATTAAATTGAAGAAGTGCCTAAGTCATACTAGAACGTTGTTACAGGAATCTATATATTAATACGTGAAGCAAAAACTTTGTACCCTTTTTTACGAAATGAAATTGCGCGGACGGAGGAGTATGAATTTTTCCACACGTACCTACCTACCTATAAAGAATATAGAGAAGGAGTGCAGAATGTTTTTTTTTTAAATTATTCATTAAAAATACATTAAATCGATAAAAAAGCATTACACACTACCTTGTATTTAAACACACACACACGCATATATACCTACTCTTTTGTTTATTGTCAAACTTTTTTATTGTTTAAAATCTGTGGTCAATTAAATTAAATATTAAATTAATATTGTTCGTCTTTAATATATTATTTGTCGTGTCATATAGAGAATATGTGTCATAACTGATGTAAAATGACAATATAACCATAATAATGTTCAAACTTATAATTTAAATTAATAATTATGGTCGAATTTAGATCGCTGGGCGAGCAGTTGGTGAATCGGCCATTAATTTTGGCCGTTACTGCTAATTCAAAATCGTCCGTATTTGTAGTGCCTTCGACTGTATTTTAGAAAATATCTCAAGGTGGGTGGTATTCTTGCTCGGATGTATATGGGTGTTAGTAGCGATTTCACACCAAAACACCAGAGAGCGCGTTCATTTGTTTAGCCAAAAACAATAACAACTTCCTGTAATCCTGATGGTGTGGCGTGATTTGGGCTAGTTTTGTCCTGCTTCCTATTCCTGCTACGAAGCAGTTACAGTTACAGTTATACCAATTTGATAGTCGGATGATTATTTTTCGAATGTTAATCGAAACTTTAGCCTCATGTCTCAAGACTAACGGCAGTAAGGTCGAGTTACACCTATACACTTTTCTAAGTAATCTTTAGAATTGTTAATATTAAATGCTTTGTTGGCAAGTTTTTTTTTTATTGCTTTAATGGGTGGACGAGCTCACAGCCTACCTGGTGTTAAGTGGTTACAAGAGCCCATAGACATCCACAACGTAAATGCGCCACCCACCTTGAGATGTAAGTTCTAAGGTCTCAAGTATAGTTATAACGGCTGCCCCACCCTTCAAACCGAAACGCATTACTGCTTCACGGCAGAAATAGGTAGGGTGGTGGTACCCACCCACGCGGACTCACAAGAGGTCCTACCACCAGTAATTAGGCAAATTATAATTTTGCGGGTTTTCATTTTTATTACACGATGTTATTCCTTCACCGTGGAAGTCAATCGTGAACATTTGTTTAGTACGTATTTCATTAGAAAAATTGGTACCAGCCTGAGATTCGAACACCGCTCAACACGAATGCACCGGACGTCTTATCCGTTAGGCCACGACGACTTCATGTTTAGCACAACAATATATATATGAAAAGAATATAAGCGGTTTCTGTTGTGACTTTTACTTTTATAAGGTGCGTCGTAGATATCAACTACCACATACACAAACTATAAATTCCTATTGTCTTTTTATTTAGTTTTCTGTGAGGCTTAATACCTGTTGCGTCGTTTTTTCTTTGACAACCTTCTTGAAATTAAACTAGTAAAATTGTTGAAATGTGATATTTCAAGTGTTCGATGTTTTATTGTGGCCTTCTAACGATTCGGATTCGACTAATGGGTAGGCCAGGCCTTAAAACAATGCATATTCATACCGCAAACGCTAGAACTGAAATTATGTTATGACACGACAATGGATATTTGTTGTGTGCTTACACAATAAATATGCCGCTATCACTACAATCTATATATATATATATAAAATGAATTGCTGTTCGTTAGTCTCGCTAAAACTCGAGAACGACTGGACCGATTTGGCTAATTTTGGTTGAATTATTGCTTGAATTATTCGTGGAAGTCCATAGAAGGTAATAAAGAAGGAAATTCTAAACGATATATATATTTTGTGACTTGGTCTTCGTGTATGTACATCAAACGTAAATATGTTCAATCGAATCACGTTAATTAAAGTCGGAAAATATCTTAATTTATAAATTATAGTATTATCTTCGGTATTTGCGGGTCTTAGATATTTTATAATTAAAACCAGTTTTACGTCTTAATCTCGAGTTACGCTGTAAGAAACGTCTTCGTAGCATCGGAAATAATGTAATAACAATAATAAAAGGAATGTTAAATCGTAGCGGTAGTTTAAATTAATTACTGTATAATTTTTTTTCTTAACTTACAACTTAAAATCATTTATTTAAAACAACTAGTGGTCGCCCAGTAGTTGAAATTCGACTATAATGAATTGAAATTATAAGTTTGAACATTATTATGGTTTTATTATCAAAGATTTTCCTTCTATAATCACAGATTTCGCCAAGGCTACACTATATACAAATAATATTGAAGACAAACAATAATAATCTATTCTCAATTTGACCACAGACTTTAACAATAAACTAGAATATATATGTTACCGGAAATGTATGAAATCAAGGAATTGTATACAAATCCTAGGAAATGTGTACAATTCCGATACTATTTAGGAAATGTATAAAATATTGTTTGAAAAACTATTTAATGCATAGATATCCTAGGAAATGTATAAATTTCCTCGGAATTGTATATAATTCCAATACCGTATTAGGAAATGTATAAAGTAAATGCTTTCTGTAATAAAACACGTTGTTAATAATATTTTTTTAATATAACACTTATTGAGACAATCGGGTAACAGTCATACCGTAAAATAATAATAATATATTCATATTATCTTACTAATTAAAACTTCTAAAATCAACTATCTATTAACTTTTAACGTATCACAAAATCAACTTATATTTAATTTTATTCTTATAAAATCAAATTTTCATTTGGCAAGTAATCAGTCTGATAATTAAGTAATTATAAATGTCAAAGTATAAAAGTAAATCTTTATATTATAATACTTTGTCAGTCCATATAGCTATTTATTTTTGCAGGGTAAGCTCGAATGGCATTTGGAAGTACATAATACTTTATTTTTAAAACACAGACATCTTGATGTAGCAGTTTTTCTTGCAAAGGCACTTCTTAAATCCCTGGCCGGTTCCAGTGGATTGCAAGTTGGCAAGTGACCGTAGTGCAAGACTCGTCCCGCTGTCCCCGCGTACCCACCAATATCTTAAATGTTTTACATTTCCGATTGCTATTTAGGAAATGTATAGATTTCCTAGGAAATGTGTAATGTGTAAGTATAATATAATTTATTTCACACATTTCCGTGCGATTTTAGGAATTACATACATTTCCTAGGAATTGTATACAATGACGGATTACATACATTTCCGTTAACATATATACAAGTATACGTAGAATATATGTAGGTGTGTGCGTCAAATACATGGTAGTGAGTGTACCTAATGTTTTTTTTATTGATTTAAAGTATTCTTATGTATAAACTAAAAAAAAATTACATTCTGCACTCCTTCTCTATATTGTCTTTAATTGTGGGAAATTTCATACTCCGCCGTCCGCGCAATTTTCGTAAAAAGGGTTAGAAAGTTTTTGCTTCACGTATTAATATATTTATTTCATTATATTTTAAAATAATTTGTACGTGTCCTCATTTTCCCACTAATAAAGTAACAACGATCATACAAATATGTAGAAATAGTTTTGAAAATATCTGTTGTTATTTATTTAAAAAAAAAACCTTATAGTATCCTTTATTCAATTATGGATGTGCATGAACCTGCACTATATTGTGACGTCATAGCTGTCAAATTGAAAAAACAGGTAAAGGTAGTAAAAAGGGGTAGAATTTTTTTAATATTTGTTTATAATTTAAGTCTTCGAGTTTTCCGATTCCGCTCATCCCACTGCCTGATTAATCATCATCATCGTCGCCCATCCATAGATTATAGGGCCCGACAGTATTGCAACCTTGATTTTTAAATAGGTGGGATTTTTTGGATGTAATCTAAAGTCATGTTTAATTCACCTCGAGCAGTACTCAACATTTTACAAGAAAATTATATAGGTGTGTATGGTTCATTAAAACAAACACATTAATAGACTTCATAACTAGGTAAAAAATAATTTTTTTTTTTTGTTTTTGCTATCCATACTTTTTTATCGAACTTTGACAGATTATGGTAATTGACGTGCACATTCTTATTTGTAACGCACTATAATATGTTATTTCTTAATTTAAAAAGCCAACGCAACACCGACTGAGGTGGGTGTACCGAGATGCACTGAGCTGTGAACACAGGGTTGCGGTTGCCAGGAATGTGTCCGGGCCACGGCACGCCGGCGCCCTGGTCTCATTTTACGCTTCTCGGTAAAGATTTTTCAACTCAATTTCTAGATTGCGGTATTGGACGGAGGGTCATTTTTCTACGTTACGGCATTGGTTTTTTTTATGTTTGAGAGATTACTGGTGGCCCGGAGGCTTTTCCAGTTTTACCAGGGCAGGTGGGCGAGCAAGGGCTCAGCCAGGAGGGGTGGGATTTGCTAACAGCTTCCCGAGCGCCTCCAAAGGAGACCTAACAACTCAAGAAGAATCGCGACCCGCTGAGAAGATTCGGCGAGAAACTCAGTGGGCTGATGTTTAAGTTAGGTTGCATGTCGAACTCTTTGCCGAGTTCGACGAGTATGGTTACCGGGGTCCCTATTCCTAGTGTTAGAGCTAAAGGTATCTAATGCAAGGGCTATAAGGATCTGATGGATCCGTAAGGATGTGTCTAGGGCGTCGACGGTGACTGGTTCCTGCGTGATCAGGATATAAAAGCTGCGCCATTGGACGCAGGGTTAAGACGCGTTAGAAACGAGATCGCTTTTAATTGAGAATTTCAGAATCCGACTGAAAATTACAGTAAATTTGGTAAGCAGTTTACCAATACGACGACTATGAAGCGTTGCAATTAAATTAGAACTTCTTTGTCAGACATTGAACTAGATTATAACAGTTTTTAATATAGAATTTTAGTTAAATTGAACTTTGTTTACTTATGTGCTGTGTGTCGTGCAGATTTTCTGTAAGATATTTGCTAAGCTGGTGGTAGGACCTCTTGTGAGTCCGCACGGGTAGGTAGGTACCACCACCCCGCCTATTTCTGCCTTGAAGCACTAATGAGTTTCGGCTTGAAGGGTGGTTCAGCCGTTGAAACTTTACTGAGACCTTAGAACTTACATCTCAAGGTGGGTGGCGCATTTACGTTGTAAATGTCTATGGGCTCCAGTGACCACTTAACACCAAGTGAGCTCGTCCACCCATCTAAGCAATAAAAAAAAATCATTTATTTCTTTTGCGTTTTTTGTTCCCCCTTTTTGTGTTATGTTAGTACAAAAAAAGCATATTTTACATAATAATGAAGATTTTAAATTTAAAAACGACCCTAATCCCATTAGCCTAATAATTTGAATGATTTGAGCCTATTTGATAATGTGAAGTTTTAAGAATCCACTATTCTGTCACGTTGCCCGCGCAATAGTGTTTAAAACAAACAGCCAGCGCAAATGTTGTATTAAAATTTTATCTATTTAAATTGAACATAACGTATGTACTTGTCAACGTTCTCGGGCGAGTAGCACATGAGTCACGTAACTCATAAAATCTCGTACGGCAACGTACAAAATTCCGATTTCGTGGAAGGAAGGTACGCCGGCAGGATTCGGCTTTAAACAAGATCAGATTGCGCTCTAGTCAAGGAATAAAAAGAAAACGCTGTAGGCACTGTTGCGATGCGATCTTTGGATGTAAATGGATTCGGTTTCATGTGGGTTAAGAACTTATTATTATTGAGCGAGTTTAAAAATATTGCGAATTGCAACTTTTGTTTTGTTTGTATTTTTATGCTCAGATAAGAAAGAGTTCAGGGCCCACCTGGTGTTAAATAGTAACGGGAGTCCGTGAAAGCTATCCCTCACCTTGTGACTTGAAGTTGCAGTATCAATTCTATTATAAAACGGCTTCTTTCAGAGCAGACCCTACAAGTAATTGGTTGGCGATCGCAGTGCGCTGGTGGAATACTTATGAAAGAGAGCCCTGTTGCTCATTATCCGGTGAATTATCTATCCATTATCTCTGATACGCTTCTTACGACACCCAATAGAAGAGATGGAATGATGCTATTCTATGTCGAAAACACAACCACACCGACTACGGACAGAATTCATTAAACAAAAATCTTTGCCCTGATCGGGATATGAAGACGGTTTTCAGATTAATTTGAATGATAGTTTTATTCCGATCTGGCTGTTATAAGTCTCAAGTCTGGCAATATAAAGCCCGGGCAACTTCGAATAGGAATTAATTATCACTAATTCCGATTAGGTTTAGTAATAAGATGATGAGATTACGGACGGAATAAACAGAATAAATGCTTAAAACCCGCAACCAATGTTGCATGATCATCATCATCATTATCCTCATCAACAGCCCACAGTTGTCCACTGTTGGACATAGGCCTCTCCCAATCCACACCACTGAGCCCGGTCTGCGGCTCTCCTCGTCCACTTCTTGCCGGCCACCGTGATGATCGTACCTCCTCATTTATAAGCAGCCAAATACTAACTAATCTATCAAATACTATCTATATAATCTATAATAACTATCAAATACTAACTAAATCTAATCTAAAACGAATTTGAAACTACAAATTAAGGGCCAGGGTTGAAAGGGTATTTGGTTTAAGCGACATTTCGATTAATACGCGACATTTATCTTCGTAATGAAAGGACCGCTTTATTTGATATTAGCATCAACAATGCGATGTTTTTAATTGACCTTCAATTAAGTATTCGAATAGCTGAAGAAGTTTTTTGTTATGATATTTTTTCCAAATTTTAACATTTAAATGGCTCACCTGTAAAGTTGCAAAAAATTCTCTTAATTAAACCAAATAACCATCCATCCCTCGATGTTATTGGTTACAATTTGTTCTAAACGCAATGTTGACTTCAAAAGCTTACTTGAAATTCTCGTGTAAACCTTATAAATCAACTGACCACGCCACCACGTCGGATTAGTTAACATTTTAATTTATTGTAACTAGTTTTAGACAATTGTAACAAATAAAATTTATAGTTTGTGTCCTTCACTACTAATCGAAATTCAATTTTGAATTAATATTTAATATATGAACTATAATAATAATAAAAAAATTATAAATTAATTAATAATTATTCAATATGTCGTGGATAACGACTTTTAGTTGTCGTGGATAACGACTTTTAGTAATATTAAGACGGTGGTTTTGATTATTATTTTAAATGATGAAATGTTGTTTTGATTAATATCACAAAATGAAGGGTAGACTCCGTAACGCCACAGTATAAAATGGCGGTACGTGGACAGAGTCGTGGCATTCGTGTCAGACAGTGATTCCGTCCGTCTCAGCAGTAAGTCTCTGACAGTCAGTCAGTCAGTCAGTCGGTCTGTCGGTATGTGCAACGAAACTGTCGGTTTATCCTGTCATTGTGAAAGTTGTGTGTGTTGAGTTTCAATAATTATTATTGAAAAGTTTTATTGACTAAACTGAGTTCAATCGAATACGAGTGATGACGAAACTACCGCTCAGCCATCCCTGACGTGTGGTGACAAATATAATAATATATAATTTTATAATATAATAATTATAATATAATAATTTTATTATTAATAAATAGGTTTTTAAAATGATTGTAATAACCCATTCCACTTTGAACGATCCGAGCTAGAATTTTCTTTTATGTTTTTTAAGCTGCTGTAATTTAGAGGTGAGAGAGACGCTCTCTTCATTCTTATCACTTGGACCATAGGCATAAATGGAAACAAACGAATTACATTTATTTATTCGCGTTGAAACAATACAAATATCATATATCCTATACACTAAGCTTTACTATTTTTTAAACAAGATTTAACATTCACCCATCTATATAAGAGAGCATTGACCTTTTTTTTTTTCGAATGACCACCGGTACCCTTGTTCGGCGGGCTGGGAGTCTTGCTTGATGGCTCTGGGCTGCATCTTCCCCCGGAGCGGTCGGGAGAACGCGACCTACGATCACTCGGCTCCCTATCACGGGCGAGCATGCCGAGCACGCCGTCCCACGCCTGGGTACCTTCTCGCACAAAAGCGGGTGGAGCCCGAAGCTCTCAGGGGGCCGGGTCACGGATGGGACTCCGGTCTCGACCCTCAAGACAGCATTGACTTAGAGTGTTTGGCAAAAGGACGAGAGGCAGTCCCAGAACAACCTGGCGTCGCTCAGTAGATCAGGAACTGGGCGTCTTAGGCATGACATGGGAGGAGGTAAAATAGACTGCCGAAGACTGATGCAAATGGAAGAATTTGAAAGAAAAAAAAGGCATATTGTAGCACAATAAATAGCAGACCAAAATTTGAAGTCGACTGTTTTGTTTAACTCTTAAAAGCTTATTCATGGTGAGAAGATTCTAGTCATTGCAGCAAATTGCAGTTCCTGATTTGATTCTTGATAGTATTCAAAACATTTAAACTATAATAAAAATGCCACATCTGTTTAAGAATTAGTAAGTGACTTAAAACGTGTGCTAAGTCAAACCAATTTAATTAATACATTAAAAAAATATAAAACCTAAAATAATTACGAAAAATCTAATATTTGAACATTAAACAAAAAAATATGTAAATAGGTATGTCCGTGCGTTAAGTACAAATATGATTCAATAACAAGAATTCAGGCAGGACAGAGTGAGGATTGATTCCGCGCGTCAAGGGCAAGGCCGCGCCGGGGTCAACGACACGACGCTCGACCTGTGAAATTTGTACTCTGCCACGTTCACACTACACAGCTAATAAGAATTACTTTTTTTTCCCTACCTATTCTAGTAACCTCGAGGGGTTCTTTTAGATTCGCCGAGCTAGTAGGTGAGCTCGCGGGACTCAAACCTGACGTTGTTGCCAACACGAATCTTTTTTTTTTTTTTATGATTGAAGGATTACTGGTGGTCCGGAAGCCTTTCCAGTTTCACCAGGACAGGTGGGCGAGCAAAGGCTCAGCCAGGAGGGGTGGGATTTACTAACAGCTACCCGAGCGCCTCCGAAGGAGACCTAACAGCTCAAGGCCAACACGAACCCTAGCAAGAGCCGTGCTACGCAGAATCTACCACCGGATCGGAAACGCGACCCACTGAGAAGATCCGACGAGAAACTCAGTGGGCTAAGAATTACTCTTAACTTTAAGAATTAATCTCGCATTTGAAGATTAATAGCATTAACGTTGTTATTGATATCACTATTGATATAAGTCGCAATACTTAGGAGAGCATCAGAATGACATAAAACTTAATTATTTAACTGAACAGTATTGTTAAAAATAAATATTATTTTCTAAAGCTTCATACAAATCTACGCTGAGCCAGGATTTTGGCTAGCAACTAGAAAGTTACGAATTTAACTAAATAAGTCATCGTGGCCTAAAACATAAGACATCCGGTGTACTTGTATTGAGCGATGTGATCGTGCCTGAGTTCAAATCCCGCAGGTAGGTCAATTTGCCAAGTTAAGACGGACTTAACGTTCATGATTGGCTTCCGCGACGAAGGATATTTTTAGGTGGTAGGGCGTCTTGTGAGCCCCCATAGGTAGGTAACACCACCCAGCTTGCTTCTGCCGTGAAAAGTGAGACTTTAGAACTCATGTCTCTAGGTGGGTGGCGGCATTAACGATATCTCTAGGCTCCAGTGACCACTTAACATCAGGTGGGCATTGAGCTCGTCCACCCATCTAAGCCATAATATTTTTAAAGATAAATAATCAAAGTCAAACACGCAAATTTTATAAAGCGTAATTACTGGACGTAGGGCGTACCTAATGATGGCCCGCACAGGTGGATACCTCCATCCAGCCTATTTTTATCGCGAAGCAATAGCGTTTCGGTTTGGAGGGCGGGACAGCGGTAACAAAATACAATGGATAGTTGGATACTTCTAAATCATGTCTCAAAGTGGGCGGTGGCATTGACGTTGTAAATGCTCATGGATACCGGCAAATAATTTATACATACGTTCTCACATTAATAACTTAAAACAAAAAAATAGCTCCTAAAAAACTGCTCCGATTCTAAAATAAAATCAGAAATTCGGAGAGGTTCTGTTCATATTCAGATTATAATTATGAAGATCTTCTAACTTTTACATAACTAATTATTATTTTATTATTTAAAAAAAAAAAACTTCCAGATTCAAATACTAATAATAATCATAGACTCTTTGCACTACTAATCTTTGCTAAGGAGGCATCCGCCCGTAAGAAAACGAGTGGGTATGCCAACAACAAAGAAAAAGGGCAATGTTTGTGTAGCTGAGTTGTTTTTAACAAACATATCTTTAAACTGAGTCATCTTTTTGGGGTCTGATGATTCACGATAGTCGAATTGTTTTTGACTATAAGGAAAGGAAGCACGTAGCTCTATAGTTGTTTAAAAAAAAAGTGATTATCTTTGTTATTGTTTTCTTTTTTAAACCTAAATAGATAAAGGGGTAAGAAAAAGGAAAGATTAAGAACTGAACAAAAACAACTTAAAACATTCCAAAAATCATAGACATTAGAGCTTAGAGTATACATAAGCAAGCTTGCTCGAATATTTGTACATAAGCAAGCTTGATTATATATACTCTAAGCTTTAGGGTCGATAGACTAACTACACTATAGCGCTACGGCTTATCACTAGGCAACCATGGCTTACTAAAAATTGGACTTTTGTTGTTATATTTGTTTAGATTGTAAATTGTAAATTGATTAGATTGTATTCTTCTACCTACTCATTTAAAGCTTTCCTTCGTTAAGAACGGTTAGCTGGTAGAAAACTCAATTGTTGAGTTAAGCTCGCCATTTTTATATCTTATCGCAATTACTGTAATATTAACTGTGTTTACAATAAAGAATAAAGAAAACTTTTTGGCGGGAACGTGAGGAGTGAAGTTGTGTGATTTGTTTTATTTTGTCTATTTAGTGTTTCTTCAGATTTCAATGTGTAATAACGGTGGTTTATTAACTGTTTAATATCTGTGAAAGTTCACAAATGTGGGAAAATGAAACAAAGCTGCTGGACGTAACTTCTCGGGATCCTTCAAAAAGTCCACTGAAAAAATCTCAGTAAATGACCACCATTTCATCTCATCTTATTTCATTTCATTTCATCACAGTTGATTAATGTCAAATGATATATTGAAAAAAAAAGAAGAAAAAGAAAAAACAGTAAGACGGCACCGCAAGCACTTTTAATGCTTTTAAATATAGTAAAAGTCCATATTATAGTAAAATATAATTAAAAATGTAGTATATGTTGGCCTTAGCAGATAAATAATCATTTGCATCTAAGTTTCATTAATATTATATCAAAAAATTTAAGTATAATAAAATATTCTTTTTGAATTTTGTTTTGGGTACCTACTATGAAGATTAAATCGTAAAATTAAATTATATTTTGTGATGAAAATGAAAACTTACTTGAATGCTGAAATAAACCACATTTAGAACGAATGAGACAGAAGATTATGCCAGAAATAAATAGCTGTAAGTCTCAGTTTTACAGTACAACGGTTGTCTGAAACTGTCTCTTAGGTGTGCTTAGTGTTTTTTAACGTTCTCGATAGCGTCAAAGTAACTCAAATTTGTACGCAGTTGGAAAAGTGCAAACGTTTGAAATCCATACAAATTTGATTTCACTTTTACGTTTTCGAGAACGTTAAAAAACTCGCATTAAGCGCACAGGTCGAAGCGCGTTGCTGCTTCACGGCAGAAACAGGCGTGAGAAGTGGTACGTACTGTACGGTCTCACAGGACGCCCTACCACCAGTACCAATGCAAATTATAATTACGGTTTTGATTTTTATTACACGATTTCATTCCTTCAGCGTTGAAGTCAATCTTTAACTTGTGTCAAGTACGTAGGTATTTCATTAGATTCTAATGCAACAAGGAAGGAACAAGATGGTCTAACACCGGTACAGTTTCATTACCCGGTACATAGGTATGGACCAGTTGTCTTAATATGCTTTTGGCCATGAGGCTTTAAAAACAGCACTACTACTTTATATTGCCCTGCTTTCGTTACAAATCGTACAACATAAACATAGTAAAAACACGTAACAATAATTAAAAAGCAAATCAGACGACGACACATTTCCGTATCAGTACAATGAAAGTGGTAAAAATTTATCGTACTCACAATCACCTTTAAAACGTTATGGTTAGGGGTCATAATCGTTTAGGAAGTAATGAATAGAGTGACTTTTGTTCCCACACGTGTGATCATTAGCAGTTCTAGTGAAGCCGATGCGTATGGGAACGCAGCCATTACTGGTGCCGACGTGTCCCACGTACACATTAAATGAGCTAGATATTGCTCGTTAAGCGTGGTTCGGTAAGAAGCTTTAGTCCACTAGTCAAATTCTTAGTGGGTCTTTATCCACTGAGTTTCTCGCCGGATTTTCTCAGTGGGTCGCGTTTCCGATCTGGCAGTAGATTCTGCGAAGCACTGCTCTTGCTAGGGCTAGTGAACCGCGTGAGCTCATCTACTCACTCGGTTACGCTGGCACAACCTTTTTTTTTTTTATTGCCGTATAGGCAGACGAGCATACGGCACACCTGAGGGTGGGTTGTTTAGCGTCGCTCATGGACGTCAGCAATGCCAAAACGTCCTAAGTTATCAGCTTAAGTAAGAAATAAAAGTGGATCTTCTCAAGTATAAATTGCTGATGTATCTATTGCCTGATGATCGAACCCCAGCATAGCTTGTTTCTGGGTTCTTTGTATTTGAATTATTATATATATAATAATTCAGTAACATATTTAATCAAAATATCTACTATTATTATCTATAGATACATTACTGCCATCTGCTTTGCCTTGCTGCAAGGTCATTTGCGATAGAACTCTGGTGATCTAGATTCTACAAACTGTGTGAAAGCATTTTGTACTGCCTCCTGGGAAGAAAACTTTTTATCACGTAGAAAATTGTTCAAATCACAAAAGGTTGGAGTAAGGGCTGGCGAATACGGAGGGTGACGAATGGTTTCTAATTGCAGTTCCTGTAGAGTTAAAATAGTTTCTCGTGCTATATAAGGTCTCGCGTTATCATGGAACAATAATGGTGAAGATCGATTCATGAGTCGGAGCTGTTTCACTGCAAGTTTTGCTATCATCATTCGGAGTTCGGCACAGTAGACATCTGCCGTTATTGCTTGACCAGATCGGAGAAAGCTTATCCTTATCGTTAGTGGTAATTTTGTTTTTCCAACTGGAAAGCCAAAGGCATCACGCTATCCAGCCTAATCTTTTATATTTTTTTATATGAAAAATGATAATATGAAGTAAACTGAAATGAAGTTGATTAACATGAAACATGGTATGAAATGAAATGAGATGAGATGTGATGATATGGGATGAATTATAATCTCAGTAAAATGGTGGGCATTTACTGAGACTTTTTCAGTTGACCTTTTGGAGGATCCCGAGAAGTTACGTGTAGCGGCTTTGTTTTATTTTCCCACATTTGTGCAATTTTGCAGATACTAAACAGTTAATAAGCCCCCGTTATTACACATTTAAACCTGAAGAAGCACTAAAAAGACAAAATAAAACAAATCACACAACTTCACTCCTCGCGTTCCCGCCAAAAAGTCTTTCGAATTATCCTAGATCTAAATGAACTAACAAATTAATGTTTCAAATAGGGCTGTGACAAACAATTTGATGTTCAGAGATGCTTAAAGATCGTTGACCGTCATTATGAATACCAAAATTCAAATATTCAAATCGATTTTTTAAATCAGCGATTTATACCTCTTTCAATATTTTGTAACAATGAGAAATTAGTTGTTGCTATACCAAAGTATAAGTCTTTTTTTTTAACAAATCGCACAACGAATTTAATTGTGAAGTCAAGCACGAGTTGGCTGGCAGGGCTATTAGCTAAGCAATTATGTCGAAGAACACCGACTACGTTGAATTGCGTAATATATATTTTTTTTTATATTCAACGTCACGGCGTGTTAAAAAGTTTTAATGTTTATAGTTATTGCTAGAAGATTGGCGCGAAATTCCGCCGAACTAAAATTTTTACCCTCTTAGGCTTAGGCATACGCACCAAATTTTATAGTATTCGTAATATCACAAACTTGTTGAAGGTCATTTATGGTAATGATATGAAATTTGATCACAACAATGAATGTAGTCCATTGACGTTGCAACGATAATACCGTAGAAAGCTCTGGTGTATTGAAATCAAGACAATTTTAACATAACATAGTTTTTTTTAGAAATGTGTGCCATTGAAAGGCATCTAACATGTTAAGGAGGCTCTGAACAATGATTTTTTTTTTATTGCTTAGATGAGTGGACGAGCTCACAGCCCACATGGTGTTAAGTGGTTACTGGAGCCCATGGACATCTACAACGTAAATGCGCCACCCACCTTGAGATATAAGTTCTAAGATCTCAGTATAGTTACAACGGCTGCATCACCCTTCAAACCGAAACGCATTACTGCTTCACAGCAGAAATAGGCAGGGCGGTGGTACCTATCCGCGCGGACTCACAAGAGGTCCTGCCACCAGTAAGTATGTAAGTATAATGATGTAATAGAATTAAATTATTTTCCTTTTGCGACCATCTTTAAATTTTATATTAAACTAGCTGACCCGGCCGACTTCGTAGTGCCTCAATCGATAAATAAAACAACTTAATTTTTATATAAAATAACCTTAAAAAACAAAGAAAAGGAATCCATCCGACGGGGGACACATCAAAGGAAAAACAAAATTGTTACTTTTATTTAAATCCGGGCATTTTCATATTTATCTACCTTTTAAACCTTCTCTGGACTTCCACAAATAATTCAAGACCAAAATTTGCCAAATCGGTCCAGCCGTTCTCGAGTTTTAACGAGACTAACGAACAGCAATTCATTTTTATATGTATAGAAGATGATGAAGCTCTGCGAAATCAGTAGCAACGTATATTGTATTAAATATTATTAGACAAAAATATTTTAATACGTATATGTCATTACTACAATACTAGATACATGTTACGAATCATTCGTTTTTATTTCAAAAGAAAATTCTACAACGTATTCCTTTATAGTCTGTGGGGACTGAGTAGTTTTAAATGTGTCTTTGACACATTAAACGTAAAACAGCGGAAAACTCATTACCTACCTAATTTGCAATAAAGTTCGTGATACTTGGCTTCTAAATTATCTATTGCTAAACTTATTAAGTTCCTTATAAAGTGGATTGTTTTAGCACACTTTGGGTAAACATCAAGTTAGAGAAATAAGAAAAGTTATTAAATTGAGAAACCTCTCCTTTATGATTTTCTTAATCAAAATCTAAATTAATTAATGTTATTTAAATAACTAATAATATGAAAATGTAACTTAAATATTCTTGTTCATATAACTTCACGATCTCTTATTTATATTTATATGTAAGAAGATGAGCTGTCATCTTCCTAAAGTATAACATTATTTTTTAAGCTATTTGTCAATTTGAAAGGGTAGTTGTGGTTAGTAGGGAAAATAAAGAAGGCTGATACAAAGCCGCAAGATGGCCGACGAGAAGGTTCAATGATCTCCACAACTCGAACTGAAGTTCACCTGTGACGATTTCACTAATTTTATTTTAGTTTATTTCACATACACATTAGCGATAAATATGGGAATTTTGCAACGCGTCTCACAAATACATGCTGTAATTTAATTTTCTATGAAGGTTGTTTTGTTTTTACTGTCATCGAAGCTAGCATTAACTAACGGCTCTGATAACATTTGTAACCTTTTTATTGCTCTATAGAGACAATCTACCTAGTTTTGCGTTTACTGGAACCTATAGACATCAAGCACGTCGTGAATGCCGTCGCCCACATAGTGTAAAAAAGTTAATCAAAAGTGTACCTAATCAAAGCTGAATCCCGTGTGCAAAAATAAACGTTACCAATAAAGATGCTACCTTAATTAGAAACATATTGTACAGAATTCTTAGTAATAGCTCAGTCGAAATATACCACGTAAAATGAAAAAATCGATCTTATGAACCTATGTATGGAAATTGAGGAGTACATTTGATTGAGTGATTGAATTGAGTACAATGATTTTTTTGTGCGGCCTTGAAAGTTTTTATCATTGAATTTGTATACGCCTTTCTTGAGACAAGTAATAGATTTGAGATTTCGATTGCTTGAGTGAAAAGGCTGTCTTCTCATTCAAACTTAAAAGCATGATTTACAGTGCCAGACTGTCGGTTCCTATCAATTCATTGTTTAAAGTAAATCAAACAATATTTGGGTTTCTATCCATATTATCTGTGGATCGTGAACGAAGCTTATAATTCCCATAGAGTTCGTCACAGAGAGGCCGCACGTTGACACAGGTTGCGGCCGATTTACAACTCGCTTAAGATACTCTTGATATTACGTTCAGCGGCACGTAATAGAGCCTTGGACTACCCCTCGGACTCCATTCCCCGCCCCTGCACGATACTTGTAATGTTTCACTAAGTTACAACTGATAAATACGTCACTCGTCACGATTAAAGAGTTTATCTGAAGAGGTACAATCTAAATAAAGATGATTAGAAATTAGACTAAATAAACGGGTACTAAGGTCAGAAATATTCTGTCTTCTATAACAAGATGCAAGGAAATCTATCGCGTAGATGAATTAAAATAACCTCAATTTAAGCTAAAAACAATATTCGATAGTTATATTAAAACGCGGTTTATATTTTCCTAATTTTCGAATGTGTGACATTTTGTAAACTGCAATATGTCGTGAAAGCTTTTTAGGTTCGGTTAAGAGTGATTAATTGTGTTGTCATGTAATGAATTAGAGGCAGTACCACGTGACAACTTTTTCGTGATTGTTCCCAATACACCCGATATACATTTTTAAAGTACGTTGTCGTAAGCAAAAACGTTGTCGTCATGGTTTGCCTAATAAACTAAGAAATTTATTTCTAGATAATAATTAAATATTTTACTCATAATGTCGAATGTAAATTTTATATTAAAGCACATTTTATTAATTTTTACTTTAATAAAAAAAGATTTTGTACGTAATTTAAAACTTCAAATTTATATTAGCTTATCGAAGCGACACTCTGCCTTCGCCGCGCACTCGAGTACTTCGGTCATATTGCTCGGAAAACACCGGATAGCTTAGAAAGACTATTCGTGTCAGGGAAGATCGAGGGAAAGAGACCGCGCGGGCGCAGTCCGACAAGGTGGTTCGACCAAATCCGCACCACACTAGAGATCCCATTCCACGACGCCCTTCATGCGGCCAATGATCGGAGGCGCTGGCGGGACATCACAAGAAGTAAAATCATTTCGAATTATAATGGTCACGACCCTCAGCAGTGAGGAAACGACGCGAGGAGGAGGATCGAAGCGACTAGACTCGTAGGATAATCGCTTGAGTCAAACGACGGCGGAATCACGGGCCGTTACAACTCAATCTTACGGTGACAATGCTTCATGGTGTGCAGTTTCTACACTATCATTGCTTCCTACATATTTTACAACATTTCATTGCAAAAACACCTAGACGAATCACCGAAATGCTGGTATAATACAAGTTTCGACATTTGGTGTGTCGGTCTACAAAGCTAAAACATTCGCTCAGTAGAGAATTTTTCCTGAGTCGTCACCCACAATACTGATGAAAATCGTAACCCGTTATGCAGTGGTTAAAATCGACCAAGTCGGCAATGAAAGCAGCAGCAATGATTATGTAACGATGATGATAAAACGCAATAACGATACAGTAAGATCCCGCTTACCCATCTTCCCCTAAATCCATTATTTACATGATGAGATAACCTCGTTTAACATACACCCTATATTAATCGAGATCTTACTGTTTAATTTTTTGGGAAGAAGTATCTAAATTCCGGTACATCGTTTTGATCTTTTCAAAAGCAAGGTCTACTGTTGTCAGTCTCATAGCATCTCTGTATCTGCTTATATTTGCCACCGTCAATCTATCACACTGATGAACCAGGCCTTCCAAAACAAGCTTAATCTTGTCAGTCCATTTCATTTCATTTTACCGCCCCTGTGTTACCAATCACTTAATCATGAAACCGGTATCATCATCCTCCTTATTTCTGCCTCAAAGCAGTAATGGTTTCGTATATAAAGGGAGCCATTTTAATTTTAATACAAATGAATAACCGCTTGGATCTTAACGAAGGCAGCATTGTTGACTCCGGCAATACCGGGTGAGTTTTGAGCTAATCTAACCATCTACAATCATTAAAAAGAGGGCACAGAGCATTAATATTATTAAATATAAATAGCATAAATATAGCATAAGCGATAAAGTTAAAAAATATATTAATCAGTTCAATCTACTTTATATTTTAATGCTTAATATAAATTTTACTCGTGTAACGAACCAGTATCTTGTTGCACTACTCTTGACAGAATAGTTCGTGGTCAGCTCCAAGTATTGGCAAATACGCCACGTCTAGGCGTCTCACGGCTTCTCGTCATATTTTTAAACGACCTCAAATGGTTCTCCATTCGGACCGTTTATTTTTTTAGGTTATATGTATATCTTTGGAGGCATTTGGAAAAACAGATTAGAGTGTATTTTAATGAGACCTGCAGTAAATGGGTACATTGGAGCAGTGCTTATAATATGTATAATAAGACTTTCGGAGAACACTTTTAACTGTTCAATTATTATAGTTGAAGCAAAGCTAAACAAAGCGTTTTATTAATGTTTCCAACATTATATCGTAATAAAAGTATTAAAGCAACAGTTATTACTAAATAACGGAACTAAGTACTTTCGAACGTCAATTTAATTTGTCCCCATTACATGACAATCGACCATCATGCTTTTAATTATAGCGTACATTGTAAATAAATTAGTGTCTTCATGCGGAGCAATATAACCGAGGGAGCAAACTGCGGGCTCGGTCGATACTCAACTTGGCTTCCTCACAGGAATTCTTAACTAAAGTACCCGAAAATTTCGTTTATCTCAAGAACTACTCAACAATAATGTATACTTTCATTGCACAAATATTGTGAGACTCTAATTTCATTGTTTATTGTTATTGTAAAATTTTCATTTAAAGATGGTGGTCAGCAAACCGAAGTGACTTGTTGGCGGTAACGCAAGGCACGAAGATGAGTGAATTGTTTTATTTTGTTAATTTAGTGTACCTTCACATTTAAATTTATAGTGGCAGTGATGTATTATCTGTTTATAATATGTGAAAAAAGCATAAATTTCAGAAAATGAAACAAAGCCGCCGAGTGTGGTTTCTCGGTATCTTCTAAAAACTCTTAGATATCTACCGTTTTACTCATACTCTATTTCAGCCTATCTCATCTCGTTTCATTTAATTTCATCCCCATTGGTTAAAGTCTCAAATGTTATAACAGATTCAAGGATTCTCGGTAGGCAGCGGCTTGGCTCTGCCTCTGGCATTGCTGAAATCCATGGGCGACGGTAACCACTCACCATCAGGTGGGCCGTATGCTGGTCTGCCTACAAGGGCAATAAAAAAAAGGAAGAAAATACGAGTATAAAACTTGGCTCGTCACAAGGTCTTAAAAAAAACGAACAAACAAATAATTTCATCTTCTTTTTTATCCTGATGAAACCGGTCAGGATATTAGACTAAGGTTTTAAAATTATTGAACTGTGATCGGTCCTTCATGCGTGCGCGAAATTTCAAGTTAATCGGCCATCTTGAAATCAGTGAAAATAGCCCTCAAAAATTCCGTTAAATAGAAACATTCATACAGGTAAGTAAAAGAGTGCTGATATCACATCTAACCTCCATAAATTTTTACTGAGATATCTCAACGTGAAAGCCTCTTATCTGTCATTTAAATAACGTGTATTTGGTTCGTGTGTGACGTAGGTAATACGTTTTAAGAGCGAAACAGTCTGTAACTTAATTACGTGTTCTGGTACACATAATCGGGAAAAAAATACGTAGAGATCCGGGTCGCGTGAGCATGTTACGTACCTACGTAAATTCGCAGGCTATGCCGCCAACGGCTCTCTGATAACATTTTACAATCAAGATACACAAAAATACTACGGCATTTTATTAAGGCGTTAGGTCAAAACGCTTCAGAAATTTTTCTCTTTCGGTCAATCACTTCGAAATCCGACGCCATCCGCTTTTGTGTAATTAAAAAAGTGATTGGTTCCGGGTGTTTTCGATTAGATTTCGGTTGTTGTAAGTTCGGAGGAGGCAAGGCAGAGCTTTGTGGCGTGACTTGACGGATTCCTACCAAGCTGTGGCTTTGTTTGAAGATGAACAGCTCGTAGAGATGTGCAATGTTTGTCGTGTCGATAGACCAGCTAGTTTTTGTTCGCCGACCTTGTAGTGTCATCAACTCCACGATACTCAAACGTTATATTAAATCATCAAAGTTGAACATTATGATTTGTTGTCAAGTATTCTGACGTAATTTTTCTTTACGTGGGTAATAAAATTTCCTGTTTCTTTTTAAGATCACAGAGATGACTGCATACTATTCGTAAAATTTTATCGTTATACATTTTATGGTTATATTTAGATAATGTGACTCGTCAAAAGAACAAAAAGTTTTTATGTAATTATTACATGTTCGTATCATCGATATGATGGTCTGTTTTCACTATTGCGAGTCAGCGTAAGGCGGCTAGTGCCCTATGCCGGTTACTACAGGACCGGTTCCACGACGCCCTCCGAGTGTTCCACGTGCAGATACCATCGTTCATCTTCGTCTATTTTGCCTTGTACGGGTAACCAGTTCACTCTGATCCTTGATGACTTTATCAACATAGCTCAACTTGTTAACAAAACAGGGGTCAACACAAAACGGTCGGTATACACTTTGTTATTACAAATTCTCTCGGTGCGTACAAAGAAATAAATAAATCACTTTTACGAGTTATGGAGTTGTTACTTTCACAGCTTTTCGTTTGTTGTCGCCGTTTTAAACAGTTTTAGCCAAGTATTGTTTATTTTAAATAGCGATTTATGGCAACATTTGCAAATTTGTAATTGATGAACTGTTAAAAATAATTGACACATTCTATATTAAAACAAAAAAAAAAATCTGATGGAGGGAATCACCGGTCTATGGAGAGAATGCAGCAGAAAATTTATGAAAATTTATTTTATTTTATTTTATTTTATTGAATTCATCTTTTTGTATGGAGGGAATGCGGCAGAAAATTTGTAAATGTTTTTTTTTTTAATTGAATTCAGCTTTTTGTTTGGCAATAGGAACAAGACCAGTACAGCCAAATATTTGTAACCCTGTCTGTTGTACAGAATCACGATTCGTGAGTTGTAAATTTGAGGGTGTGCGAAAGAGATAGCGAGACGTTCCGCTGAACGCACTATTCACAATACCCGTTCTTTATTTTGCTACAAGGAACTGTTCGAGATCTCCCTCATCTACTTATTTACATATTATGTTACCAGTATGCATTAGGTAGGTTTCAAATTATACAATTCTATCAGGTAAACAAAAGGATAATTCAATTAATCACATAATAAATTATGTACTCAAAAAACGTACCTAGCAGAAAAAAGAGACATAGTAATAAGAAAATATAACAATAAAAACGCGAAACATTTAATTTTGTATTTTCGCAGCCGAGTAAAAATAACTGTCGTCGCTCGGGTAATAATTATCATTAATTTTATTATTATCAATAGTAATTTTTATTAATAGTACTTAATATTTATTAGATTCTTAAACAATGAATAGATATTAATCGATTTGATCCAGACTGCGCAGAGTATTTAAATATGGAAATACTCTACACAGCCACATATGATCCACATCAAGCACAAATCATTTTTCCCACATCCAAGACTCATACATACATACATAATTATATATAACACAAACCACCGGAATTTTTTTGAGTACCTAAGTAACTCTTTCATCTTTATTTAAGTTACAAATTCTTGCGTCAAAAACGATTCTGGTAAATACTATTTTTATTTGTTTTGAGCCACATCTTAATTACTTATGACCGTCACGCCCTCCCACCAAGCATACTGGCGACTAGCTAGGACTCTCAAATCCGAAACTACCGCTACTATGCCTCCCCTCGTACGCCCTTCAGGCCAACCACCGGTATTCGACGATGACAAGGCTGAGCTGCTGGCCGATGCACTGCAAGAGCAGTGCACCACCAGCACTCAACACGCGGACCCCGAACACACCGAGTTAGTCGACAGGGAGGTCGAGCGCAGAGCTTCCCTGCCGCCCTCGGACGCGTTACCCCCCATTACCACTGACTAAGTTAGAGACGCGATCCACAACCTCCAACCTAGGAAGGCACCCGGCTCCGACGGCATCCGCAACCGCGCGCTAAAACTTTTGCCAGTCCAACTGATAGCAATGTTGGCTACAATTTTAAATGCCGCTATGATGCACTGCATCTTTCCCGCGGTGTGGAAAGAAGCGGACGTTATCGGTATACATAAGCCGGGCAAACCGACAAACGAAACTTCTAGTTACCGTCCGATTAGTCTCCTCCCGACGATAGGAAAAATTTACGAACGGCTCCTTAGGAAACGAATCTGGAATTTTGTTACCGCGAACAAAATTCTCATAGACGAACAGTTCGGATTACGCGCTAAGCACTCGTGCGTACAACAAGTGCACCACCTCACGGAGCACATCTTAATAGGGCTAAATAGGCGTAAACAAATCCCGACCGGCGCCCTCTTCTTCGATATCGAACGTTCGACGGCGTTCGACAAAGTCTGGCACAACGGTTTGATCTACAAACTGTACAACATGGGAGTGCCAGACAGACTCGTGCTCATCATACGAGACTTCTTGTCGAACCGTTTGTTTCGATATCGAGTAGAGGGAACTCGCTCTCGCCCCCGTCATCTGACTGCCGGAGTCCCACAAGGCTCCGCGCTCTCCCCGTTATTATTTAGTTTGTATATCAATGATATACCCCGGTCTCCGGAGACCCATCTAGCGCTCTTCGCCGATGACACGGCTATCTACTACTCGTGTAGGAAGATGTCGTTGCTGCATCGGCGACTCCAGATCGCAGTAGCCACCATGGGACAGTGGTTCCGGAAGTGGCGCATCGACATCAACCCCACGAAAAGCACAGCGGTGCTCGTCAAAAGGGGTCGTCCTCCGAATACCACTTCGAGCATCCCACTCCATAATAGGCGCGCAAACACCTCCGCCGTTAGCCCCGTCACTCTCTTTGGCCAGCCCATACCGTGGGCCTCGCAGGTCAAATACCTAGGCGTCACCCTCGACAGAGGGATGACATTCCGTCCCCATATTAAAACGGTACGCGACCGTGCCGCCTTCATATTAGGACGTCTCTACCCTATGCTTTGCAAGCGAAGCAAACTGTCCCTCCGTAATAAGGTAACTCGCTACAAAACTACGCCCCGTCATGACGTATGCAAGCGTAGTGTTCGCTCACGCAGCCCGCACCAACTTGAAGCCCCTTCAGGTTATTCAATCCCGATTCTGCAGGATAGCCGTCGGAGCACCATGGTTCCTGAGGAACGTGGATCTCCACGATGACCTGGAGCTCGACTCTGTCAGTAAGTATCTACAGTCGGCATCATTGCGCCATTTCGAGAAGGCGGCACGACATGAGAACCCTCTTGTCGTGGCCGCTGGAAACTACATACCCGATCCTGTAGACCGAATGGTTAACAGTCGACGTCGCCCAAAGCACGTCATTACGGATCCTCCCGATCCATTAACGGTGCTTTTAGGCACCACAAGCACCGGTCACCGTCCTCGTCGAACCCGTCGCTTGCGACGAAGGGCTCGACGAGCGAATTAACCCCTAGACACAGCCCACTGAGTTTCTCGCCGGATCTTCTCAGTGGGTCGCGTTTCTGATCCGGTGGTAGATTCTGCGAAGCACTGCTCTTGCTAGGGTCAGTGTTAGCAACTCTCCGGTTTGAACCCCGTGAGCTCACCTACACACGTTAGGGTGAAGCTGAAATAGCCTCTCAAGGCTATCAGCATAGGTAGGAAAAAACTATGACCGTCATGCGTATATACAAAGAAGAGCTGATAATTTCGGGCATAAAGAACAAAGCAACATCATCATATTATCTCATTTGCAATTTGTTTGTGTTTGTCGATACAATTTTCTTATCTCAATTACTGCCATAAATGCAAATTATATTTTAAAACGAAAATCGTCAAGCTTAGTCTATTGTTTAAATATGTGTGTATGCAATATATTTACTTTAATTTTCCATAAAATAATTCCAAGGAAATTCTTTTGAACCAAAATATATTTTTATACTATGTAATTGTAGAGATATGGGTATTTTCAAATACGCTGTATTTGGAGTTGAGAGAAATAAGTGTTTATTTTTACTTTAAACACAAAGAACCTTTTTTTCTTGTAGCGAATAATTCTGAAATTTTACATACTGCGTGACATACGTTAAGTAAGTTATAAGTAAAGCCTATTCTATTTGCTGGTAGCCCTATGGAGCTATTCCATGTACACATGAACTGGTAAAAAACATTTAAAAATACAAAATTAGCCTTACACAAATTTTATTAGCGTTCTGTCGTACTGACCACTTTGGTTTCCAGACCAAAGTGGTCAGTACGTCCTCCTCCTCCGTACGTGGTCAGTATCTCCTCATTGGTTAAGAATTCCAAATTCAAATTTATAAATTCATTTAGCTGCTACATTTAAGTTTTGAAAACAGTCATTCATTTGTTTTTTCCTCGTTATTTTTTTCTTTGGTGTCGCTTATTACCGCACAATGGATAACATGAAATATCGATATATTTACGAGTACGAGTTCTATCAGTGCAAGTGCTGCAGAAACAGCTTGAAGGATTAATGATGTGTACGGCGCTGGTGTCCCAAAAGAAAGGACGGTACATTTTTGGTTTCAACGGTTTTCATTCTGAAAATTTCGACCTTCAGAACCAGCCGCGTGGACGGCCGGAGACCAAAGTGGAAAATGAAGAATTAATGGTTATTGTGGAAACGGATCCATCACAAAGCGCTTCAGAGATAGCTACAGGTTTCGGGGTAAGTGATAAAATTGTATTAATCCAGTTGAAACAAATCGAAAAAAAACTTGAACGATGGGTACCTCATGAATTGAGTGAATCAAACTTGCAAACACGCGTCGACTGCTGTGTTACTTTGCTCAACCGACACAATAATGAAGGAATTTTAAATCGAATCATTATTTGTGATGAAAAGTAGATACTGTACTATAATCGGAATTTACTCAGAAAAATATACTTGTGAGTGTTTGGTGGACTAGTGCCGGTGTCGTTCACTACAGCTTTCTAAAATCTGGCCAAACGATTACGGCAAATATCTATTATCAGAAACTGCATACCATGAAGGAAGAATTAGCTGCTAAACAACCGAGATTGGTCAGTCGCTTTAGGCCACTGCTACTTCACGCCAACGCAAGACCACACACTGCACAACAAACAACCACTAAGTTAGATGAGCTACAAGGGGAATGTCTGTGACATCCACCGTACTCCCCGGACCTTGCTCCAACGGATTACCTGATTACCTTTTTTCCGGAATTTGGACAACTTCTTACAAAGAAAAAAATTCAATTCCGATGCGGCAGTCCAAACCGCCTTCAAAGAGTTTATTGATCCTCGCCCCCATGGTTTTTTTAGTAAGGGGATCAATGAACTACCTATGAGATGGCAAAAGTGCATAGATATCAACGGTGCGTACTTTGATTAATTAAATTTAATTTACAATAAAAATTGACTTTATATTCCTCCCGTACAAAACGCCAATATGTAAGGGCCTAATATTAAGCAAGTTCACTCCTCCTCCTGACTCCTAATCAACAAAAAAGTAAACAGCGTATGAATTGTAATTCAATTGGGAATCATAAAACAGACAATTGAAATGACCGTGTAAACATACTGTCTCATTATTAGTGCAAAAACTTGTGTCAATGTACTTGTAATACATCCGGTATTACAATGGATGAAAAATATATATACCTACTTTTTGATAATCGAAAGCGGTCATAATGTTGGTTATACTGGTCCAGCACCTTGGCAATGCCCCAAATTTAAACTTCTCCCTGAAAAGTCATGATCACTGTTTGGTGGTCGATGTGCTTAGTGCGAGATTTTTAACTTCTATATCGCGTAAAAGTTAACTCAAATTTGGATGGAGTTGGAACAGCGTATGGAACAGGAGTTGGAGTTGCATCTTTTGATTGTTAGAAACATAAATATTTATAAAAAAAATACTTGTAGCTTTCTGTGTTCTAAGTGGCCGCTATTAGGTAAAGATCTAATATTAAGGCTCCAATGTCAAACTTTACTGCCAAATAATGCTTTCATAAAGTTACCCTTTGCACAGAATAAGGGCCGTATATAGAAGAATTACTTGATTGCAATAGGGAAAGCATCAAATATTCTGCTTATGAAAAGACATACCGCTGATAAACATTACAACAAGAGCCATTATTATAAATTAAAATCAAAACGCATCAAATCAAAGAGCTTTTGATTGAAGCAGACACGTGGTTGGCAGGCGACCCGCATCACATAACACGCGTACTTACTGCTAGCAACCAATTTATCCATCGCTATAACAATTAATATTAATACCCTCATCGTTCTAGATTTTCACACGGAACACCCTGATCCAAGCCAAACTTTACCGCTATTTTATCTGTCAGTAAAAAAGAAGATTTACGATAAATGAAATGGCGGCGGAACGCGACATTTTGTTTTGTTTCGATAAAGGTATAAAATAAGAGTTTTATATTATACAATTTTTCTATTCTTCTACTAAGGTACTGTTTATATAATTTTTGATTGTGTTTATAAGGTTTTAAGTCATATTTGGGTTAGAGTGAATTATTTTATTTAGTTAATCTAGACTATTTAAGTTATCTGTTAAAATTTGCATGAATTATAATATGTAACCGCTTGTTATCTGTGAAAGTGTACAAGTGTGGTTTATTCCAAGAAGTCCATTGAAGTCTCAGTCTCGCGGCATTTATATGAGAACATATTAAAATACTAAGATGACTAAAATTTGGATGTGATAATTTAAAACAACTAAATATTTACCACTATGCAACCACTATTACTTTGAAAAAAATAAGGAATTAGGCGACCTCATGTTAAGGGGATATTGTAAGCCATAGACACTATACATGAACGCTACCGCATTTTAATACGAGAGACCCATGGACGAGTTCAACTCCGACTTAGTGTTAAGCTAAGAATTCCATAGATTTAGTATTAAATCCGCTCTTTACATTACCTCACATCTGTGTTTTTTAATGACAAGCTACGGTAAACTATCTACACAATACATCATAAATGCTTTGGAGATATAGCCGTCATAGTTAGATTTAAGATTGTGAATACTTTACACAAATGTAAAATGGATCAATCAATTGAATGGTGTAAGTGTGTCGCGGTCGGCGAACTTTTTACGGAGCCGAGTCCGAACAACCGATTTGTTATGCCACGAACGCTTGGTTAGGGCAAAACTATACTCATCGTTCACCATAATTTAACATCTAAGATTATAGGGGACACAAAATATCATCGGTTAATGAGAGTTTGATGACATTTAAACTGCTCCTATTAATATATTTTTTTTTCGACAATTTAACAAAACTGAAAAAAGCATAATAATTATTAAATGACAGAGTTTTAATGATCTACAATCATGAAGTTATGCGCATACATAAATAATATTATTGTAATATGGTATAAGTAATCTGTAGACACCTTGATTTTTTTTAAAAGCCAACAGACGTCCATTGCTAATCCCGTGGTATTCATAATATACTTTATCTTATGGAACAAGCAAAGTCACCGACATTAACATGATGCATACGATATAAAAAAAAATAGACCGGTGAACGAGCTCACAGTCCACCTGATATTAAGTAGATATCGGAGCCCATTAAGATTAGATGTAGATTACATATATTTATGTTGCTCGACAGAATTTCACGGAAACCACAACAAAAACCCTTAAGCCTTGAAAGATCATTTAAATCAAACCACAATTCTTTCAAATTATATCTCAGGTAAGAAATCCATCTATTTTTCTAAAACATTTCACGGAACGCCGTTTTTCCCGCGCTCCATCGTGACCGGCGCGCTGCCTACGGGAAACGTCAAATTATAGACGCGTTCAGAAACGAACCGGCGCGGCCGACCAGAACATGACGAATTATGACCGCTCTCGAAAGCCAGTCCCGTAATTATTGTGGACAAGGCACTTTTTGCCTCTGACAAATAGTAAGAGCGTGGAATGACTCCGGAGCTTTGTATCGCAGCTAATGACACTGGCAGTCAGTTCTAATATTACTATTTCTTTTGTGCGAGCAATGGGCCTGCCTCGCCCGGGATGGGACAACGACCTCCCTTATTTGTTGCATTACTTGAACGTTAATACGATTCGAATGAAAGTCGTTGACGGTCTCGATTTTTTTTTATTATTCAGGGCCTTTGTCATACGAACTGCGTATTGATGATGAAATAGTTAAACCGTTGTTTACGATCGTACAACCATGGAGCGAAGTCATTGTCGTAGTGCCAGCAGCATCACATAGCGCAAATATTTATTATAATATTTATCCTTGTAATAACTGAAAGTATCTTTTTGACCTTCGTAATGATTCTAGGAACGTTTTGACTAACGATAAGACGAAGAAAAAATTGAAAATTCAATAAAAAACTTTGCCAGAGGCTTATCGCTTGGATTACCGCAAGGCCTACTTTTTTATTTGTTTTAAGTTTTGAATAGAAATTTCGATTTAGAGGATGCCATGCGTAAAATGAGAAACAAACGAAGTGATAGTTAAAGTGTGAAAAGATTTACTGTTAGTTAAATAAGCTTTGCATCAATTTATAAACTGAAAAAAAAACACATTTCATTGATCTTAATCGTTTATTTCAATCACCTACAGCCAAATTACACGTTCCAAAGCCCATGTTACCATTTCAAGTTTGATTGAAGTTCGTAATCTATACTAGTTCTATTTAACAGTTGTTTAGATTAGCATAGCTTGCATTACAGAGAACTAAATAAGTATTTATCTCTATGATGCTGAGTTTTTAATGTTCTAGTCTAATAAGCAGTTAATAATATCATATATTTTTTATTTTAAATTTCGGACACCCTCAAACATCTGTGGTCATTTTATAATCGTGTCAGATTTTCCACGAATTTCGTCAACGTGCAATATGAGAAGCGATGGTGGTGGTCGCAGTGAATGGTTCAGTCTTCATTAAGCAACATTATTTTTTTGTAAGAGCCAAGCTGTCTGAACTGTTAAGTCGAGAATGAAATGATAATTTTATTGAGTCTTTAGGCTCAATAAAACATCCATTTTATAACATTAGGCTGGAGCTGGAGCTTAGAATGATACATACAAGTTTTAGTTTTACTGAATAAACAAATCACTTGGTTAACTGAAGTTACGATTCATATAAAATTTATCTGCAGCAGAAAAAGTTTAAAGATAATACTTTTCTATTCATTCTTTTTTAGTGGCTTAATAATCATCATCATGTGCCTACGGTGGCAGCAAAATTTTTTAAAATGTAGTTTTTTTATTTATTGCTCTATAAATTGATAATCTCTGCATCTGGCTCTTTTCGCTATCCCGTAAGCTATTACGTAAAATATATCTATTGTATTCTTTGGGCCTTTGTAAAAGTATACTCTATGCAAATTAGATGAACCGACAGAGTTAACGGATTTTAATTGTGAAGCAATTTCTAGATAAAATTATTATGTTTTGATTTAAATTTGTTGATTACAATTTCTATAACGTTAAAATGTTAGGAATCGGCAATACATAACTTTTTTTATTTTCTAGACCTGTTTCTGGCACAATACAATAAATATATGCAAATCATTTTTTTCTCTGAAATAATAGTTACACGATTAAAGCTGTATACTGAAATAATTAATTTCAATTTTGTTGTAATAACTCTCATTTGAAGCACACAAATTATTGTTATTCATAATTTATTTATTCGATGGTAGATCATGAAGTGTCAATCGATTTCGGACTCTAAAATGAATGCAACAAAAACGAAACGCATTGGTCGGCTTTTCGACTACCTTCACATAAATCTGGTTTCGTTACCGACCGTATATTATTATAACTAATGTAATTCCAGTTTATAACTTGATAACGCGATTGTGATGTACAACTTAATCTAATTTTGACACAGTTTATCTGTATTCCGTGGATAGCTGTCAACATTATCATGCTTTTGTAAGTTAATGTGCATCTTGGGTTGGGGCTTCATCTAATTACATTTTATGCACAAATTTATTAAGTTCTAACGTATTTATCAGGTGGTTCGTACAGGAAACTACAAAAAGTCAGAAAATATTGTTATTATTCTCTATTTTTATTTACTCTACTCATCATTCATTCTCCTGCCCCTCTCCCAGTCACCTAGGGTCGACAGCATGTTTTCTCCTTCCATAATCCTCTATCATAAACCATTTCTTCGCCCACTCTCCTCTTACACATATCGTCTTTCACACAATCCGTCCATTTCTTCTGAGGTCTACCTCTTCCTCTAAGGCCTTCCACATTCATAGTTAAAACTCTCTTATCAACCTCATTGTCATTTCGTTTCATCACATTGCCATACCATTCCAAACGCGCACTTCTAAACTTCTCTGTTACAGGTGCCACTTTCAGACTTTCTCTAACATATTCATTCCGTATTCTATCTATTGTAATTGTGTAATTACTATAAATTTGATAATCTATATAAAATATAATCTGTAATATACCTACATACATATGTCTAACATATTAGGGTGGGTGGGGGGACATTGACTTTGCGGTGTGTATGGGCTCCGGTAACTATTTAACATCAGTTGAGCCGGTAGCTAGTCCACATATTATCCACATATCGATGCAGTGAAACATAAGTAAATAAAAAATATTAATTGTAAACATATTCTAGATCGATGCAATGTAACGTTATTATTTGAGACATAATATCATAATATATTTGTTACATTGATGGAAACTTTTCTATCCGATGATTTGCAAGGGAAGTAAATTGTCCCTTTGAAATAAGGTGACACTCTAAAAACTTGCATACGCCCCCTCATGACCTATGCAAGTGTAGTGTTCGCTCACCCTTGAAACCCCTTCAAACCATTCAATCCCGTTTTTGCAGGATAGCTGTCGGAGCCCCGTGGTTCTTCAGGAACGTCAACCTTCACAACGACCTGGACCTAGAGTCCATCAGTAAGTATCTACAGCCGGCATCAATGCGCTATTTAGATAAAGCGGTACGACACGAGAACCCTTTCATTGTGGCCGCCGGTAACTACATAGCGGACCAAATGGTAAACAGTCGACGTCGCCCAAAACAGGTCATCTCGGATCCTCCCGATCCACTAACGCCGCTTTTAGGTACCCCAAGCACCGGTCATCGTTCCCGTCGAACCCGTCGCTGGCGACGAAGGGCTTGGCGAGTAAATTAACCCACAGACACAGCCCACTGAGTTTCTCGCCGGATCTTCTGAATGGGTCGCCTTTTCGATCTGGCAGTAGATTCTGCAAAGCATTGCTCTTGCTAGGGCTAGGTCTTAACAACGCCCCCAGGTTAAAGCCCCGAGAGATCGTTAGGAAGGTTGGAAAAAAAAGGAAACATTTGTTATATAGTTTTATACATAAAAGTTTCACACAATTACTTACTTATTATACATTACGACAGTCATTCGATCTCACATTCTTTTTACCTAATTACTCTATGCAATTTATAATCGATTAACTCTGATATGACCTTTTCAAGTTTACTTACATATAATATCGCCAGGTCGAGGTCGCATTTAGCAAAAAAAATATGTACATACATATTTATTATTCTCATTTACACATACATTACCTATTTTGGTTCGGTCTTCATGTATCGTTTCGTCATTGTTAAACGGAAATATGAAAATGACACAGAATATCATAGTTTCAAAACAGGTTATTGGATCGCAAAAAAAGGCGCCATCGGAATTGATTCTGCCGGATTTCTAACATCGTAAATCCACAGATGAGTCCTATAAATATTTATAAATTATAATTAACTCAATAATCAAGCTTTTTTGGATTGATCGCTCCCATAATTTTTAATTTTTAAATCAAATCGTCTTTTTTATTGAACATATCTGGTTACAGAAAGAAAAAGATTCACTAAATTAATTCATAATTTATTATGACATAATAAAAAGCATAAATAAACCGTCCCTAAGATGCCCGGAGCACTAATGTCGAATATTCCGATCTATAAAAAGATGTACCATGAAGGAGTAACGTTGTGTTATAACTTGTTGTAAGCTGTAGTATGCAATGTGTGTTGCGTAATGAATAATGGTAGAGTATATTCTTATTGTGCAGGTTAGGTTCCACGATTTTGCCTATTCCTGCAATGACGCAGTCATGCGTTTCAATGGTTTTTTTTATTACTTCGTTGGGTTTACGAGCTCACGGCCCCCCTGATGTTAAGTGGTTACCGGCGCCCATAGATATCTACCACGTAAATGCCGCCACCCACCTTGAGACATGAGTTCTAAGTTCTCACTTTTTTTACTAAGTCTGCCCCCTTTTTTTTTTCGGGCTGGGGCCGAACCTCCTACGAGGTCCGCCCTTTAAGTCGAAACGCATTACTGCTTCACGGCAGAAATAGGCGGGGTGGTGGTACCTACCCGCGCGGACTCACAAGAGGTCCTACCACCCGTAATTACGCAAATTATAATTTTGCGAGTTTGAGAGAGATATTTTTATTACACGATGTTATTCCTTCACCGTGGAAGTCAATCGTGAACATGTGTTAAGAACGTATTTCATTTGAAAAATGGTACCTGCCGGCGGGATTCGAACACTGGTGTATCGCAACATTCGCAACATGCGTATGCACTGGACGTCTTATCCTTTAGGCCACGACGACTTCATAATGGTGACTTCATAATGGTGGTGGTATAAAAAATTTGAAACATCGACCATCACTATGGTGCTGTTTCAAAATGTGTACCATCATACACATTTATCCCATATTTACGTGACATTGGGACGAATTCCGACAGGATATGACAGAATTGGTACGAAATCATCGTTTGAATTATTAAGTTTTTGTTGAATACTAGGTATTTATTATAACATCTTAAAATTACTATAAAGGGGACGGCCCATTTCAGGCCCAAAGCGGACAATAGATTAGAGAAAAAATACTTAGTGCATTAATTTTGTCATAAATAAATATGCATTTACTTTCTTCCAAATAAGCGCCACTACAGTTTACAATAAGTAGTTTAAAAAAAGTAACTCTATTGAAAAAAACAAGAATTGTATTTTTGCGGGAAAAATATTGCCAACTTCAAAACCTTTTACGTATTAAGTAAACATTTTAAGTATATAAAAAAACATATAAATAAATCATTTTAAATATTATCATTAATCAATCGATTTTAATCGATTTTCAGCACATAAAATAACATCAAAGACATACCCATTGGACTTTAACTTGTTACTATACTTGAGACCTTAGAACTTATATCTCAAAGTGGGTGGCGCATTTACGTTGTGGATGTTTGTGGGCTCCAGTAACCACTTAACACCAGGGTGGCTGTGAGATCGTCCACCCATCTAAGCAATAAAAAAAAACTTTACTTGTATTGTTATTTAAATATGTACAACTAAAACAAAACCATAAAAAATAAAATATAATGTGTACTCGTAAAAAAAAATTAAGAAATAAATCCAATATCGGTTATTTAAAAAAATGATCGATATATGAATTTCATGTAATTATTTTTCTTTATACTGACAACACTGATTTTAATCTGACTGACTGACACTTCGCTTGCTGCTTGTGCTTGCGTTCAAAATGGATGTGTTTTGATTTTTCTTCGATTTATTTTGCTTTTATCAATAACGTTTCAAACTACGGCTGAAAACCATTGTGTGAATTGTGGTTTTAACCTGACCGAGATTTAAAACCGTGTATATGCCCTCCTGTGCTATTTTTAGATGATTTACTAATTGTGTATGAAGATGAAGAAAATATAGAATAATATAGATATTTAAAGAAGTATGTGTGTTTTTTATACCCTAATAACTACAATTGGATAAAAATACATTAGGAACATCTTAAACATTAAAAAAAGAAAAGTTCTTGAGGTATTTATATAGAAAATTAACCTCAAAACGAGTTTTTTATTTTTATTATATTTTTTATAATAGTGGCGTCAATTTCAATATATTTTTTAGATATCTAATACATTTAAGAATTTGAATCAGTCCATTTTTATAGTAATATTTAATGTCCATCTTGGGCCTAGCACACTATGGAGAGTGGGCAATCCCCTTTAATAATAATGTCATAGTGAATAAATGTGGTAAGCGCTTTCAAAAAACAAATTACTTATTGGAACAGTTTAAAAGTATTTATTTCTTAGGTCAACGTATTGAACATTAACGTAACCGTTTTCTTGGTTATTTGTGGTATTTCAACCTTCGTGGCAACGCTGTGTGTACTTGGTTTCAATGGTATCTAGAGTCGTAAACAACTTTTTGCCGTCTCATACCGATTTCTATGGTCCCAGATCAGGTAAAGACAGAAAGAAAAATCTCTAGTGATTTTCGATTTCAAACACTGTTTCATAAGGATTGGTGGTTTAGTTTGATAGTATTTGTTTATAGATTAGATAATAAAATTAAATAAAACGTTATGATTTATGACATTTTTGTCGATATGTACACGCAATTTAGTTTTTGGTGCGTCTCAATTTAATTTATAATCTCATTTGTAAGTCAGAATTTGTTAATTGCCCTCAAATTTTAAAATGTTATTACCATAGTCTTCGAAAACGGTACTTTCTACAAAACCAATCTATTTATTACGTACATACCACTTGTAAACATTAACTTCAAATTTTCGTAATTCACACACCAATCAAATACCGGATCGCGTTCAATTAGGTACTCCGAACCGAGAATATTGTAATTTAAGTGATACCTACATTATGTACAGTTTTCTTAGTGTAGTACTCTAAGCGTCGGAATAATAATGACAATAAAAACGTGAGAAGGTACTGTAATAGTAGTTTTAATTACGTCTTAAAATTGCGAAGACCGCAGAAAATACTATTTTATGATACAGTATGACTCAATTCGGCTTTGAGATACTCTTAAAGCGTATAAAATATACCTACGTAGCTTCTAAATACCTGTAGTTCACATAACAGAAAAAGAGTTCAGTGTGCTTAGTGCGAGTTTAAGTTCTCGATAGCGTAAAAGTTAACCCAATTTTGCTTCGATCAACAATAGAATTTTGTATGCAGTTGGAACAGCGCCCCTAGCGGCAAACGTACGCAGACGTTCCCATTCCATACAAATATGAGCTAACTTTTACGCTCCCCACACAACGTGGTCTCGCCTTGTCGCGGCGGTGGGGCTTAAGCGTGCACCCCGATATCGTGGAGCAGCGTTGTCTGCACAGGGGTGCCGCGAACTAAGAAGACTGCACACAGTGTTCCTTTTTCCCACCTTTGCTGGACAAAGGGTGCGTGAAGCGGGAGAGGGCTCCCTTCTGGAGACCTCTTGGATGCTAGGCCATGTCCCCGGCAGCCCTTTGGCTGTTAAAGGGGAAGGCCCTCCAGAGGAGGGTACCGGCACGCCGGCGTGGTCACGCCGTGGTCAGACGTGTGGGTCTGTCAGTAATGGTAGACCCCACGTGGATGAGAAGTGAACCGGAGGGCACTCCCTTCCGGTCGCTGGTTGCCATGTCCCCGGCTGCCTCTTGGCAGCTAAAGGGGAAGGCCCTCCAGAGGGGGGTACCGGTTTACCGGCGTGGCTTCGAAGAAGCATACCGTAATCCCTACCGAGTAGGGGACGGGGGCCGCTGCCTAGCAGGGGCCGCGAGGATGCGAACCTCTATAAAAAATGCCCTAATCCTAAGCCTGTGACGTGCCCGGTGATGGGATGAGTGGCTGGAGGGAGTCCAGTCGTGAGGGCCGTCCCAGGGGACCGACCCCTGGTTAAATATCAAAGGAAAAAATTAATGATGGCAAAGTTTGTAAAAAATTTACCCCAGGAGGGTACCACCTTAGGTGGAGAATCCCTCCGTGCTTCCACCTTGGTGGAAGCATGCAGCCCCGCGTATTCTGGGGGGGCAAAGCTTGCCATGACGAAGGGGGCTGTATGACGGGCAGCGGAAAACCCGTCGAACAGAGACACGCCAGCGCTGACTTGACGCACTCTGGGCTCGTCAGTGACAGCGAGGCGGCTGGCTCGAAAGAGACAACCGCCAAAAAGATAAGGCGGAAAAGGAAGACCCAGCGAGTTTCCTCACGCGAGGGGGGAGGGGAGCCAACGTCATCCTCTGGCGCAGATGCCCCGCCGGAGAAGGTACTGGTAGTCTCCGATGCGGCCTCTGCTGCGGAGGAGATGCCGCCCCCGAAAGGAAGACCCGCCCGGAGGAGGGGCGCACCGTCACCGGCGCAGTCATCGGCGTCGATGTCTGTCGCCTCACTGGACGGGCAAACGACAGAGGAGGAAGAAGGCGGCCTTCAGGACCCTGCCTTGGTCATAGACAGGGCCATGAGGACCGTCAAATCATATGCGGCCAACGGCACTAAGACCAAAGCCGCTGGCCGTAAACTGCGAGAGGTGGTCTCGCAGGTCTCGAAGGTTCTGCCTTCGGTTGCTTCCGCCAATGACCAGGTGGTACAGCTGATGGCGGAAAATTCGAGGCTTCGAGCACTACTTCAAGCCCAACAGCAGCCTGATGATGAGGCTGCTGCTTCGAAGAGGACAGCGACAGCGACGGCGTCACCTGCGGTACCCCGGGCCACTGGGTTGCGGACTCCTCCGGCTCCTGTACCGATGGCGACGTCGTGTATCACTGGGGCCCCTCGGAGCCGCCGTTCCCCAGCGCTGACTGGCGACAGTTGGCCTGTGCTGCCACCACCGCGCGTGGCAGAGCAGCGTCCACGTCTCCCATCGCCGCGCACTAGGGAGATGACCGCTACCAAGAGGCAGCAGGCACTCGTGGGGCCACGGGAGCTGGCTGGAAACTTCAGCCTGGACGAGGTCATCACTCGCACCGTCCAGGTTGTATTGGAAAGGCTGGGCGGCAGGCTGGCGGCCCTCGAGGCGCAACTCATTGCCCCGGCTGACGCACGGCGACCGGCACATGCAGCAGTGTTGGGTGCTCCAGCCGCCCACCCCGCCCCCGTACGGACTCCAGCCACTAGGTTGGGCCCGGGACGGGATAGAACAAAGCGGGGGGGCGGCGCCAACGCGAAACGCCCATCGCAAGCACCCCAGCCCCGTCCGCTGCCTCCGCCCCCATCCAACATGGACGAGGGGTGGAACGTGGTGGCCCGGCGGGGTGCCAAGAAGGTCCCACTGGCATCTCCACAAGTGGGTGAAGCGCCGGCGGCCACGGCGGCTCAGGCTCCTCCCCAACAGGGTCGAGCGCCTGTAGCCGCCAAAAAGAAAAACAAGAAAACAAAGAAGCCACCGCGCGCGCCGCGGTCGGCGGCAGTGGTCCTAACGCTGCTGCCGGCTGCCAAAGCCAAGGGCATGACATACGGAGATGTCATTGCTCGGGCGCGCGCGGCAGTCGATCTGAATGAGATCGGGGCGGGGGAGGGTCTCCGCTCTAGGCAGACAGCCAATGGGGCCAAACTGCTAGAGTGTTCCGGTGCCGATAGTCCCGGCATCGCAGAGCGTCTGGCCGCAAGGCTCCGCGCGGTCCTGCCTGAAGAGGAGGTGCGGGTGCATAGGCCGGTCAAGATGGCCGAATTGAAAGTGACCGGCCTGGACGAATGCACCACCAGGGATGAGGTGGCGGCGGCCGTCGCTTCCCAGGGCAACTGTGCCCTGCAGAATATAACCGTAGGCGAGCTGCGTCCCGGTTATAGCGGGGCCAGCTCCGTGTGGGTACGTTGCCCGGTGGAGGCGGCCTTCGCCCTGGCTGCTCCTCCGCCCGGGAGACCTTTGGGGGATCCGGGTAGGTTGCGCGTGGGCTGGATAGCAGCCCACGTGCGCCTGCTAGAACCACGCGCCTGGCGGTGCCTAAAGTGCTTCAGCACTGGGCACTGCCTCGCCAGGTGCGTAAGTGCGGTTGACCGCAGCGGACTGTGTTTCCGCTGTGGTCAGCCTGGACACAAGGCGGCCGTGTGCTCGGCTGCGCCGCATTGCTTATTGTGTGCGGCGGCCGGACGCAGGGCTGACCACCGGACCGGGGGCAAGGCATGCCCCCCAGCCGGCAAAACGCAATCAGAAATTGGCGCCGCCAAGCTAAGCGGCGCCAAAAGAAGCTGTCGGCCGGGGGAGCACCGGCCGGCACTTTGGCCCACGCTGAGGCGTTCGCGCCCGATAGCGGGGACAATGGAGTAAGGGAGGGGGCGATGGATGTGGTCCAGTCTTAATGGATCACACCTATCGCTTCCTCCAAGGAAACTTGAACCACTCCGCCGGGGCTCAGGACATGCTGCTCCAGACTATGGCGGAGTGGTCAATTGACGTGGCTGTGGTCGCCGAGCCGTACTTCGTTCCCCTAGCAGACGACTGCTGGTTTGGGGACGTTGATGGCTTGGCGGCCATACATATAAGAAGATCCGCGATGATTCCCCCCCTGGCGATGGTGACCAGGGGTCCCGGGATCGTCGCGGTACAATTAGAAAATACCGTCGTGATCGGGGTGTACTTCTCTCCGAATCGGCCTACCGTCGAGTTCGAGCGGTTCCTGGACGGGCTGGAGGTGATCGCTCGTCACCTCTCTCCCCGTTCCGTGATACTGGCGGGGGACTTCAATGCGAAGTCTGTCGCTTGGGGTTCCCCATCTACGGACGCTCGTGGTAGGCTGTTGGAGGAGTGGGCGGTCGCGGCCGATCTCTGTATCGTTAACAGGGGCTCAGTCGCGACATGCGTGCGGTGGACAGGAGAGTCTATTGTGGACTTGACGTTCGCGAGCTCGTCCGTCGCACAGCGCATCCTCGGCTGGGGCGTGGTGGTGGGGGCGGAATCGTTGTCAGATCACCGGTATATCCGGTTCGATCTTTCCGCTCCCACGCCAACACCGGCCGCAGGCGCTCGCGGGGTTAACCCCCCGCGGAGTGCATCCCGGTCATTCCCTAGGTGGGCATTGAAGCTCCTGAAGAAGGAGCTCCTGGTGGAGGCCTCTATGGTGGCGGCGTGGACGCCCACGCGCCCACACCCTTTCGACGTGGAGGCCGAGGCCGAATGGTTCCGCGGCGCGATGCACCGCATATGCGATGCCTCAATGCCCCGGGTCGGCTCTCGGCATTGCGGACGGCGGCAGTCTCCCTGGTGGTCGCCTGAAATTGCGAGACTGCGCGCGGTCTCCATTCGGGCGAGCCGCCAATGCGCTAGACACCGCCGTCGCCGCCACCTGCGGCGCGACGACCCCGTCGCGTTTGCGGAGGAGGAAACCCGGCTGCACGGCGAATATCGCGCTGCGAAGGACGCCCTGCGGCTGGCCATCAGGCGGGCCAAGGAGCAGAACATGGAGAGACTCTTGGAGGCGCTCGAAGCGGATCCATGGGGGAGCCCGTACAGGTTGGTGCGCGGCAAGCTGCGCCCGTGGGCCCCCCCTATGACTGAGCGACTCCAGCCTCAACAGCTGCGGGACATCGTTTCGGCGTTGTTCCCGCAGGAGCGGGAGGGTTTTGTTCCCCCCGCTATGGGTGAGCCGTCGGACGCCATCGACGGTGAAGCCCCTGCTGAGGTGCCCCGTATTACTGGGGCAGAGCTCCGTGTGGCGGTTGTAAGGATGACTGCAAAGGACACGGCCCCCGGCCCGGACGGAGTCCATGGCCGGGTGCTGGCCTTGGCCCTCGATGCCCTAGGGGACCGGCTCCTGGAGCTATTTAATAGTTGCCTGGAGTCGGGACAGTTCCCGTTGCTCTGGCGGACGGGCAGACTTGTGTTGTTGCGGAAGGAGGGGCGCCCGGTGGATACAGCCGCCGGGTATCGTCCTATCGTACTGCTGGACGAGGCGGGAAAATTGCTGGAGCGTATTCTGGCTGCCCGCATCGTTCAGCACCTGGTCGGGGTTGGACCTGACCTGTCGGCGGAGCAGTTCGGCTTCCGGGAGGGCCGTTCGACCGTGGATGCAATACTTCGGGTGCGGGCCCTCTCGGACGAGGCTGTCTCACGGGGTGGGGTGGCGCTGGCGGTGTCTCTTGACATCGCCAACGCATTTAACACCCTGCCCTGGTCCGTGATAGGGGGGGCACTGGAGAGGCATGGAGTGCCCCTCTACCTCCGCCGGCTGGTTGGCTCCTATTTGGAGGCCAGGTCGGTCGAATGTACCGGGTACGGTGGGACCCTTCACCGTTTTCCGGTCGTGCGGGGTGTTCCGCAGGGGTCGGTTCTCGGACCCCTCTTGTGGAACATCGGGTACGACTGGGTGCTGAGGGGTGCCCTCCTCCCGGGCCTCCGCGTTATTTGTTACACGGACGACACGTTGGTCGTGGCCCGGGGGGATGATTATAGAGAGTCTGCCCGTCTCGCCACAGCGGGGGTGGCCCTCGTTGTCGGGAGGATAAGGAGACTGGGCCTCGACGTGGCGCTCAGTAAATCCGAGGCCTTGTGGTTTCACGGGCCACGGAGAGCGCCACCTGTCGACGCCCACATCGTGGTTGGAGGCGTCCGAATAGGGGTCGGGGTGCAGTTGAGGTACCTCGGCCTCGTGTTGGACAGCCGGTGGGCTTTTCGTGCTCACTTTGCGGAGCTGGTCCCCCGATTGATGAGGACAGCCGGATCTTTGAGCCGACTGCTCCCGAATATCGGGGGGCCGGATCAGGCTGTGCGCCGCCTCTACGCAGGGGTGGTGCGATCGATGGCCCTGTACGGTGCGCCTGTATGGGCTGAGCCACGCAACCGGGCCGCTATGGCTCGGTTCCTGCGCCGGCCGCAGCGCACCGTTGCTATCAGGGTCATCCGTGGATATCGCACCGTCTCCTTCGAGGCGGCGTGTGTGTTGGCGGGGACGCCGCCATGGGAGCTGGAGGCGGAGTCGCTCGCTGCCGACTATCGGTGGCGCAGCGAGCTTCGTGCTCTGGGCGTGGTGCGTCCCTCCAAAAGTAAGCTGCGGGCGCGGAAGGCCCATTCTCGGCGGTCCGTGCTCGAATCGTGGTCGAGGCGGTTGGCCAACCCCACGTGGGGTCTACGGACCGTTGAGGCGGTTTACCCAGTCTTTGATGACTGGGTGAATCGTGGCCGAGGACGCCTCACCTTCCGTCTGGTGCAGGTGCTGACTGGGCACGGATGCTTCGGAAAGTATCTGCACCGGATAGGAGCTGAGCCGACGACGAGGTGCCACCATTGTGGACACGACCTGGACACAGCGGAGCATACGCTCGCTGTCTGCCCCGCTTGGGAGGTGCAGCGCCGTGTCCTGGTCGCAAAGATAGGACCGGACTTGTCGCTGCCTGGCGTCGTGGCGTCGATGCTTGGCGGTGACGAGTCCTGGAAGGCTATGCTCGACTTCTGCGAGTGCACCATCTCGCAGAAGGAGGCGGCGGGGCGAGTGAGGCAAAGCTCTCCTCACTACGCAGAAACCCGCCGCCGCCGAGCAGGGGGTCGGGACCGGGGTCTCGTCCGTAACCCGGCCCCCTAAGAGCTTCGGGCTCCACCCGTTTTGTGCGGGGAGGAGCTTAGGCGTGGGGCGGCGTGGTAGGTCGCGTTCCCCCGACCGCTCCGGGGGAAGGTGTAGCGCGGCGCTATCAATCGGGCTCTTGGCCCGTCGACCGAGGGAACCGGCGGTCATGTTGCTGGCGGCCGCCGGTCCGGCGTCTGGGGGACGGCGGGATGGATGTAATGTGCTCTGCGTAAACCCTGTCCCGCCGTCTCAATAACTCCGACTGGGTTCCCACCCGGTCCGGGGTAGGGCGCCGGCTGTGAGCGGCAGGAGTTTTTAGTGAGGTTCGACTCCCACATACCCCACCTGCCGTGCGGGTGGGGATCCGGCGATTTACTTCAGATTTTGCATCTATATTACATTCATTAACAATAACATTTCATATAGAATATCAAAACTAAATAAAAACAATAATTACAATTTCGGAATAAAATAAAAATAATAATAGGTATGTAATAATAAAATAAAAAATAAAAATGAATGTCAAAACTACTCCTTGAATAACACGGTTCCTCTCTAACGCGAAAAGAAAAATCTCCAAAACCCTCTTATAATACGGTACTTTTTTTTACAACACGATTACGAAATTTTTGTTGAAAATTATTTAGAAAATTACATTATGCTATATGAACACACAATATATTGGAGTAACCGAAACTTTACTACTTGTTTTAATGTTAGGTAAAAAAATTTAGACAGACATAGCACATCTAAACCCATAGACACAGCCCACTGAGTTTCTCGACGGATCGTCTCAGTGCGAAGATTCTGAGAAGCACTGCTCTTGCTAGGGCGCTATCGACCCGGTCATCGTTCTCATCGAACCCGTCGCTTGCGACGAAGGGCTCGACGAGTAAATTAACCCTCAGACACAGCCCACTGAGTTTCTCGCCGGATCTTCTCAGTGGGTCGCGTTTCCGATCCGGTGATAGATTCTGCGAAGCACGGCTCTTGCTAGGGTTCGTGTTAGCAACGTCGTCAGGTTTGAGCTCACCTACTAGTCAAGGTTAGGCTGATATAGCCTCTCAAGCCTATCAGCTTAGGTAGGGGAAAAAAATCGCTATCGAGAACGTTAAGAAACGCACTAAGCACACCGAACAAAATTACATACTTTAGAATAATAGGTAACGGGTAGCGTATTGTAAAAAGGAATTGTCTTAATTGGTTTTCTCGAGGTTATTGAATGATAAAACTAAATATTAAATCAGTAATTAATTAAAACTACTAACGTGACGTAACTATAAATTCGTTCGTGATTGTCAATGTAAAAACCGTGATCTTCGAATAGTATTCACAAAATATTATTACGAACGCTTCAACCTTTTTCAAGTTGAAACTTTTAGAAAAAAAAAAAACTATATTTTTTTAAATTCGAATCGAAATATTACGAAATATTAGAATGAAAAAATTAGAAATGAAATGATGAGTAAATGAATACTCATGGATTGATTTAAATTACTTTTAGAAGTTAATTCTGGTCACACACGCAATTTCCAAGAATTCAAATAGTTTGGTTACAGTTTGTATAGATTACAGACTAATGGTAAAATCTGGAAATTTTAATGTCAAATATAAATTTCAAATAGACGAGAATACCCAGAAAAGCATTATAACCAACGGAATTTCTAGTTACGGAACGTAATTCTGTATTCACATTAAAATAATAACAGTTATAGCTGTTTGCACTACTTATATAGAAGATACATCATTAGAATTTACTTAGAGGAACTCCGTTACAGTTGCTGGAAAACCCATGATGGCGGGGTTCTAACAAAAGCCGGAAGGCACGGAGGCGGGCCGTCATACATCCTACACTTACACTAAGATAAACAATCAGAATAATTTTATTAATATTCTTTTGATTTTTCTGACCGACCGACCGAGGTCTTTGTCTAATACAATTCATTTCACTTTGATATTTACATAAAAATTTTACGTAAAAATATTAGGTAATTTAAAAAAAATACTACTCGATATTGATATGTTAAAAAGTTCCGTCTTCAGGTCGTTTATTATGAATTATTTTTAGTAGTAGTTTACTGAACTTCTACAGTAGGCGGGGCAGATGAGTTTTGAACGGACTAAGGATTTTCGATCAACAGCCTGTGATAACATGTAAATCAACGTATTTTTTCGCGCTACCCTACCCCGCCCTAATTTACCCGGGAATATACTTATAAAGATGACGCCGACAACTCATCCTCTCGGGATACCCGGCTGTCCAAGATCCTGTCAATGATCGCGGTCATCGGTCACCCGGTTGATAGTACTTTGTCATCGACTCAGCTCCAATACGATGTAGGTGAAAGTTTTTTTTTTCCTACCTAAGTTGATAACCTTGAGAGGCTATTTCAGTGTAACCTTAACTAGTAGGTGAGGTCACGGGGCTCAAACCTGACGATGTTGCTAACACGAACTCTAGCAAGAGCCGTGCTTCGCAGAATCTACCACCGAGGTAAAAGAAGCAAAACTGCTGAGTCATTACAACACTAGTTGGAATGTGAGAAGTCTTCTGTCGGAATTTCGACCCAGCTCCCGATTATCGGGGGAATCACTTTGACGGTTAATAGGCTATCTAGCATCGGACTAACAATCGGCCAGGCGCCTAGATGATCTCTTCAGGTTTGCTATTGATAATCAGCGGTGATTACCTTCGCCTTTGGAGTCCAAGACAGTATTAATTTAACGTGACTATCTAGTCATCTTCATCTATTCTATTCTTCATGACTATCTAGTCATCTTCGTCATGAATCTTCACAATTTCTGATGCTCAATGAATCATTAATAATCGTAGTAGTATGCAGAACGCGTTGATACTTTCGAGATGCGGTGCTGGATGAAAGCACTGCGGACCTCATGGACTCCACATCAGACCAACTCATCGATACTCGCGAATCTCAAAATCAATACAAGGCTTCCTAGCATCTGCCTCAAGCAAATCCTCTAGTATTTCGGAGATATTGCCAGGAAACACGGACACAATCTTGAAACAGTGGTGATTACTGGCAAAGTGGAAGGAAAAAATTCGCTGGGCGCTCAACGCATTGGTCCGACCCTTGATTCCACCGTCTACGATTCCCTGCTTGTAGCTGAAGATACGAAGAAATAGCACAACATCGTGAGCATGAAAGTCATGGAAGGAAATGGTCACGAATCAGAAATGAGGAGCACGACTAGAGGAGGGATATTAGTACATTTTATTCATTTCATGTGTCAGCTTTAGGCTTATTAGTTACAGACGTCTTTAATTAGCTCGTAGTTTTACTTGGCCTGTGGACGCTCCCCGAGTGCACACCTGGTTATATTGCTTCTGGAAATTGACCTACTTATTAATAAAAGTCTTGACAAAATGAGCTGTGCCGTTACAGATTTTTTTCCGAACAAAAAAGACAAACAAAACACACCATGTTTTCGATTAATACATGTTCTTGCAAATAGCTATCGTATCAAAGAGCTTTTATTTCGAAATCACAGACAGACACTTCCTTTTTTTTTCGTTTGTACTAAAAGTATCAGTGTGAATTAAATTCATATAAAAAAAAACAAAGTACTTAGTCACTAGGTATTGTCCAAATTATGTTATTATCCAAACGAAAATGAACTACATAATTATCGCCGTAAGGTAAAATTTTGTTCTAACAACATTCATAGACAGACGATCAAACGGTACATGCCGTGTCACAGATTAATCTGGAACAGAAGAAGATAATAACAATGTTTGATTGAGATTGATTACGTCTGCATATAGTCATTAAATTTAAAAATGTTTTCGTAAGAATGCATGTCTAGGCATTTGCATCATCGCAGTGTTTAGTTAGCTATAATATGTCGATGTTTTTTGGCATTCGAGTTTACGGGGTTGTCGGTCATAATACAATTTAGATGGGTATATTTGTTAAATAAATACTACGGCCGTTAACGTCCGTAAAAATGTTTAGGATTGACATGTAATAGCAGAAACTTTTCCCGATGAGATAACCAGTCTATAGCACGCCTCGTCAAGCCAAGGAGGTTGAAATAAGAGCGCGCATGAGATCACCCATGTGAAAATCCCTTAAATCAGTACGGCAGAATGGCATCAAGCACGAAGAGATGGCGGGATATCGTAACACGCCTCCAATCTGCTTCTTCCAAAACCTACGACAATGACCACTCTGCGAAGACTGTAAAGACTAAAAGGAAGTAGCAACTTAACATCTTATAATCAATTCAAATTGATTTCGCATTTAATGACACGTTATTATCAATAATTGAAAATAAACGATTTCCAGATAGTTTTCTAGCCAGTTGTGGCCAGTAGCAGATTTGTTAAGCCATTGTCCATGACTGCAGATTCCGTTAAGTATTATAGGTTAGAAGATGTCGTGGGTATGATCATCTTCTACTTGCTAATCTGAAAATAAGTACGTGTGCAAGTCCGAACTTTTCAAGATCTCACACTGCTTTCCTGGACATTTGTCCGTATTTCTAATGTTACCCTAATCTCTAATTTAGTCTCTAATTCCTGTGTTGCGTGCCGGTAGCAGTAGATGTTGTGAGCCCTTAAGGGCTATTACCACAACCATATTATTTCTGATGCCACGTAATGTAAACTGGAAGACTGGAACTAGTTCTAACCAACTATGCCGGCTAAATGAAAAGAACTTGAATACCAAGCTGAATTAAGAATTAAAAATAGCAGCGAGTATCCTGACGTTGACCTTGGTCAAGATATTAGGCTATTAGGATATAAAATTATTTTGTTTTAATTAGTTCTCAATATGAGGGGGATGGGGGTTTTCGGGAGTGCAAGAATTTGGGTTGGTTGGGTTTTGGTGTTAATACACTTAAGCATTTAAATATGTATAAGCATTTTTTTTACCATTTCGCCATTAATTTCAGCAATCAAATGTCGTTATAGTATACGAGTCATTGTGTAGGTTTAACGGAGAAAGTTGGGATTGCTAAGGATTGAACTAAGTTTCTTAAGTCCAAGACCCCTGTGCTCTCAGGCTGTGTACAGCCAAGCGGATCTATGCAAACCGGTTTATTATTATTTTATAGTCTTATATGTTCTACCTATGAACTTTTGATCTTACTCTCTATAATGTGTTCCGAGAAAGTGTACTTACTCGCTACGAATAAATAACGTACTCGTAGTATACTTGTGTATAGGTAACAAGTTGTTTTCAATGTAATGAAATAATATGCACAATTGTAAAGTATTCAAAATTTCGAATATAATAAAAGATTGATAAAATGAGTTTGAGTAAATGAAGTATAGATAAGTATATTATATAGAATTTAGATATTAGTGGTAGCGATGGGCTGTAGCGGCATTTTCGGTTAGCGAAACGAAACTAGCTATCGAATGTCAATAGCGGCTTTTGAAACGCGCTATTTCAGTAGCGAGCAATAGCGGGTTTTGTTTAGCAGTAAACTAATGTGCACACGAATGAGCTAGCGTCGCGATTAATATTTCAGTAATTACGACTTTATTTGTAATTTATCTTTAAGGATAATCTATATTAAACAACTATACACTTTATATTTTTAACTATTCAATTTTGCAATTAAACTTAAAACTTAGCGCCGAGTCTTTAATACATTTTGTCGCTAAACACGCGATTCGTGAATAACTGGTTCAAGGCCACAAAATTCGACTTCAACTTGCACTCATAATTTAATTTTATAAATCTTATTTTAAGGGCTTTAAGGGCTAAAGTCAAAGGTCAAAAGCATCTCAGTCGTGTGCGTGAAAGAGACAAAACGATGATTGTCTATTTCGATCGAACCGATGTTTGCGCTGCGTGTCGCGATAGCTGCCGACCGAGCGGTACGAAGTAAAACGAATATTGCCGAACGTTGTGTGATTTGTGTTCGTGATCGGTGACGTGATTGAGTAGTAGATGTTAGCAGGTTATTGCAGTACGGCGAAACTAGCTAACCGCTATTTTGTCTATAGATAGTTTCAATAACCATTTACGTTGCGCAACGACCATGCCTAATTAGTGGAGATTCCGAGGGGATAGATACTACATCTCCTTTTTCATCAAAGTAAATTTTAGTACCTATAGAATTGATTTATATTTTGGGATGACGTAAATGCTATCGGCTCGGAGGCCTTTCCAGTTTCACCCAGCCAGATGGGATGAAATTTGCTAAAAACTGTCCGAATACCTTCGAAGGAGGTGTAAGGGCTCAAGGACTACTGTACATCACAAGATTAAGTAATTGATTCCTCAGTTCACTTTAAATACGTTTCTCATCAACAACGTGTGTAAATAATATTAATTGTAACATTTCAATGTCAATTGACGGAAAAATTTATGAATTCATAAAACGTTTTGTCATAATATTAGATCAGTCAGCCATCTTTGTTTCCATTTTGACGTCTTTGCTGTTGAAGTCGGAACAGTCGGGGTGAACGACTGAGAATCATCATTACACTGAAACCGCATTATTACGCTGCTCGGCACCGCACTAGGCTTTCCCATTTTTATTTTTAAATTGCATTTTGTATAAACATTTAAATGATTACGTTTGCTTCCGTTCATTTCATTCTGAATGTAGGTTAGTAGTTTTACATTATAACAATAGCAACTATTAGTCGATTGTTTAAAATTCTAGACATTACATAACAATCGTATTCTATGCAATTTCGAATAAACATATTTCATTCAACGTATTACAATTTTAACACCAACAATGTTGGTTTTAAAATTGATAGACATAGGTATATAGTTGATAGACAAAGGTGAAAAAAAAACAAAAAAAATCCCGGACTTTTATTTTATTGCTTAGATGGGTGGACGAGCTCACAGCCCACCTGGTGTTAAGTGGTTACTGGAGCCCATAGACACTTACGACGTAAATGTGCCACACACCTTGAGATATAAGTTTTAAGATCTCAAGTATAGGTTACATTTATACTTAGTCTGGCCATAAATACAGTTACAATTAAAAATAAACAAAACATTTAAATTTGGAATCTGTCATTTTTATATGATTGCTCATTGAGTTTTCTCATTTTGGCGCCAATACCTACATTGTACAATATTTTGCGATATTAAAATGGAGTGGGGTGATAAAGAGAACCGAATCGCTGTGATTGCATTACACAAAGTAGGTATGGAGCCAAATGCAATTTTTAAAACTCTCCATACGCTTGGTATTAGTAAAATGTTTGTGTACCGGGCTATTAATAGGTGCAATGAGACCTCCTCTGTTTGTGACTGAAAAAGATCTGGCCGTCCACGTAGTGTTCATACGAAAAAGGTGGTCAAAGCAGTAAGGGAAAGAATTCGAAGAAATCCTGTCCGAAACCAAAAGATTTTATCTCGGGAGATGAAGATAGCACCTAGAACCATGTCGCGTATTTTAAAAGATGACTTAGGACTTGCAGCCTATAAGAGACGTACTGGTCATTACTTAACTGATAATTTAAAAGAGAATAGAGTGGTAAAATCGAAACAACTACTGAAGCGGTACGCAAAGGGAGGTCATAGAAAATTTTTGTTTACGGATGTGAAAATTTTTACAATTGAGCAACGTTTTAACAAACAAAATGACCGTATTTATCCTTAAAGCTCTAAGGAAGCTTCCCAATTAGTCGACAGAGTGCAACGTGGGCACTATCCGACTTCAGTGATGGTTTGGTGGGGTATTAGCTATGAAGGAGTGACTGAGCCATATTTTTGTGAAAAAGGTATCAAAACATCGGCACAAGTGTATCAAGATACCATTCTTGAGAAGGTAGTGAAGCCCCTTAACAACACCATTTTCAATAATCAAGAATGGTCCTTCCAGCAAGACTCGGCGCCAGGTCATAAAGCTCGATCTACGCAGTCTTGGTTGGAAACGAACGTTTCGGACTTCATCAGAGCTGAAGACTGGCCGTCGTCTAGTCCCGATCTTAATCCGCTGGATTATGATTTATGGTCAGTTTTAGAGAGTACGGCTTGCTCTAAACGCCTTGATAATTTGGAGTCCCTAAAACAATCCGTACGAGTGGCAGTGAAAAATGTTCCCATGAAAATAGTGCTTGCTTCTATTGATAACTGGCCTCAACGTTTAAAAGACTGTATTGCAGCCAATGGAGACCACTTCGAATAAGCTTTTTATACTTTAAATTGTTTTATATTTATGTATTAAACTAACACACTGTAAAAGAATTAAATGTTATTTGCAATAGAATTTTTTCTTTCCTTTATAACAGTATTTATGGCCAGACTAAGTATTATGAACGACTCTGTTATTTTATCATTAGTACGTAAATTTAGAATTTTGAAGCTAAGACTGATCTTAGATCTCGTGTATTCATATTTCAATTCCCGTACTGTTTAATATTATCAAGCTTTACATTTGTTTGTTACTTAATAGAGAAATTCCATCACATAACTTTTGCCCACTAATATATTTACTTACTATAACATAAATACTTACAAATTCCGGTATATTTGTTTCTATAAATATAATAATATACCTAGTCAGGTCATAAGTATTGTCACACAGTAAAAACTTTTCTTTTAGAATGCTGGCCACAAAAAAGTTTATTGAATTCCAATTTCGAATTGTTCATGAAAATAAAAATGTATACTTTTAGATTTATACTCATTTTTAAATATGGAGTGGACGCTTAAAGAAGACCGTGTTGCAGTTATTGCGTTGCATCGTTGCGGTTACGCGCCAATTCAAATTTTTAACATACTGAAAAATTTTAATATAACCAAAAGATTCGTTTATCGTACCATCAAACGATACAATGAAGACTCTAGTGTAGATGACAGGTCAAGAAGTGGTCGCCTTCGGTCTGTTAGGACTCCAGCAGTGATAAAAGCTGTGAAGGCGCGAATTCAAAGAAATCCCAAACGTAAGCAGAAACTGTTGGCCCTTCAGATGGGGTTAAGCAGAACCACGGTGAAAAGGGTGTTAAATGAAGACTTAGGGCTTCGGGCATATCGAAGAAAAACAGGACATCGTTTTAATGCTCGTCTAATGGACTTGAGACTGAAGAGATGCCGCGCTTTGTTGAAGCGGTACGCGGGAAAAAAATATCGGGAAATTCTTTTTTCGGATGAAAACATTTTTACCGTAGAAGAGAGCTACAACAAACAAAATTATAAGGTGTACACACACAGTAGTGAAGAAGCGAGCAACCGTATTCCGCGTGTCCAACGAGGTCATTTTCCATCCTCGCTCATGGTATGGTTGGGAGTTTCTTATTGGGGCTTAACAGAGGTACATTTTTGTGAGAAAGGTGTAAAAACGAATGCAGTTGTGTATCAAAATACAGTCCTGACGAACCTTGTGGAACCTGTTTCTCATACCATGTTCAATAACAGGCACTGGGTATTCCAACAAGATTCGGCGCCAGCTCATAGAGCGAAGAGCACACAAGACTGGCTGGCGGCGCGTGAAATCGACTTCATCCGGCACGAAGACTGGCCCTCCACCAGTCCAGATTTGAATCCGTTAGATTACAAGATATGGCAACACTTGGAGGAAAAGGCGTGCTCAAAGCCTCATCCCAATTTGAAGTCACTCAAGACATCCTTGATTAAGGTAGCCGCCGATATTGACATGGACCTCGTTCGTGCTGCGATAGACGACTGGCCGCGCAGATTGAAGGCCTGTATTCAAAGTCACGGAGGTCATTTTGAATAAACTTTAGTGTCATAAGAATCTATGTTTTGTTAAGTTCATTTTGGTATATGAATGGTTACATAATGAATAAACTTGTTTCAATTATTTTACATTAAACATGTGACAGAATTTATGACCTGACTAGGTATAATTCAAGTTATCCATCAGGAACATCGGCTATTGGGAACTGTAAAATTGTAAAAGTTTTAATTAATTATCAAATTCATCCATTCAGTGTTACCGTATCTTTTGTTTTCGTTGTTAAAAGGTACAGTTTTCACAACGAAAGTTATGGCATGATAGGGTATAGGTACCTGTAGGTATTATCATTGAAAGCTTTCATTTTACAGCAATATTAGATGGGTGTTATGTCATCATCCAATCAGTGTAAGCTACTGTAAACACGCTCCCGACAATCCTACGTTTTTTTTATTGCCTAGGAATGTGGCTCACAGCCCACCTGGTGTTAAGTGGTTACTGGAACCCATAGACATCTACAACGTAAACACGCCACACACCTTGAGATATAAGTTCTAAGGTCTCAGTATAGTTACAACGGCTGCTCCACCCTTCAAACCGAAACGTATTACTGCTTCACGGCAGAAATAAGCGGGGCGGTGGTACCTACCGTGCGGACTCACCTACCACTAGTAATTACGCAAATTATAATTTTGCGGGTTTGATTTTTATTACACGATGTTATTCCTTCACCGCGGAAGTCAATCGTGAACAATTGTTAAGTACGTATTTCATTAGAAAAATTGGTAACCGCCTGCAAGATTGCGAGAACACCGTTGCATCGCTATATACAAATGCACCGGACGTCTTATCTTTTAGGCCACGACGACTTCAGGTACCATATTAAGCTACATTGCGTGTTGTTCCAAAACATAGGTGCCTAAACTCAATATCACCCGTCTACGTTTCGGAAAATCATATTCAATCTTTATCTAGTTAAAATTCATTGCGTTCCGAACAATGTAAAGTTCGCAAGGCCACGACAGGCAGAAGCGACGGTTAAATTAAAATGTAATTTTAAACATCGGTTACATCAAAAACCAGTTTCATATAAAACGTACGTTACGTACGTACCTACATACATAAGCACATATTCACGTTTATCATTCATCTTTTCATTGTTGGCACGCGGACAACATTTACAAACGGTCACTAGACGAGTACAGTCGGTGACCGTTGCGAATTATTTTAATTACCGAAAAATAATCGGTTTATTTAGATTTTAGTATTTCTTATTTCAAATTAAAACATCTAGACGTTAAAATTGGAAGCACGAATTGCGCTGAGAATAATTTCACGCAAGACATGTGTACGAGCTTTCAAAATTATCGAAGCAAATATTATTTAACCGCTCGATAGCAATTTTCTTTCTGAATGAACAAACATATACGAGCAGTTTTTTTTCTGTTCAAAAATATCACCTATCTATATAAATTATAAAATATAAATTAGGATTTAACAGTAACGAAGCAAATGCAAAAAAATGCAAACCTACTTCGAAATTAGTATTTAAATGCTCTTTGTATAAAATGACCTGTAGTATAAGTACCAGAGTTCTTATGTAATAATACTAATCTACTGTTTTAGATTGAATTTGAAACACCTGTTGTTTATTGGTTTCTTGAGGTCATCGACATCACCCACCTTTAGAGAAGTTTCAATTCTGTTGGATAGCTGCTGTATCATCATTCGAACCAAAATCCATAACCATACAATCTATCAGTACGCAAAAAAAAAACCAACAAACTGCACACAATTCTACGGGCTCCCTCATAATGAACTAATTTAAGCATTTTGGTATTCTTAAAATGTTAATAACTAAAACAATAAAGGTGAATCTATAGAGCTCAGCCTGTGTGCTTAGTGCGAATTTTTTAACGTTCTCGATAGCGTAAAAGTTAGCCCAATTTTGTATGTAGTTGGATAGCGCCCCTAGCGGCAAACGTAGGCAAACGATCCCATTCCATACAAAAATAAGTTAACTTTTACGCTATCGAGAACGTTAAAAAACTCGCACTAAGCACACTGAAAGAATTTGCTTCGATGAATCGAACACGGAATCGACATACACCTGCTTTTATCTTATACCTTTAAACGAGCAATTCTTGTATATATAGTTATATGTAATCTGAATCTCAGAAACGGCTCCGTCGATTTTCATAAAATTACAGGGGATTTCAAATTACAGGGGGGATATTAAAATTATACAGGGGATTTCGGGGGCGGTAAATCGATCTAGGTACGATTTATTTTCAGAAAATGTTGTTTTATTCGTATTTTCAACAATCAACTTTATCGATAATCAACTTTATGACTCTTCCCAACATCTATTGGCCAATAATACCTAATACTATTTTTGTTAATTGAGGGCAACTAACCGCTTTAAAGACACAACAAGACGGCGTTATAAAAAAAAAACGATCAAAGCTCGGTCATCATCTAGTTACTTTTAATACGAAAAGCATTTGGTTTCGACTGTACCGGCACCTACCTTCAGTAAAAATATATCAATTGAATGACCAACAAAGTCATCGTTGCATTGCATACCTAATTATTGCCGTACTTGGAAATCGCAGGTGTTTTTATCCGCTCCGTCGCCTAATGTCATCGACTCGATAAACTAGCTTCTGCATTTCACCATAGAAAATAACGTTTAACAGTCTATTAAGCGAGTAAGTTACTTTAAAATCGTTAGTTTATACATTAAAATTGATTTGACGTGATTGTTTTCACAGTAACTTCAGGTTTACCGTTTTAATGACAATACCTAAAAGAACGATATTAAATTCCATGTTACGTAAACGTTTTAGGCAAACAAAAATAAATGGTATTCGCACTTACTTCTGGAAGTCGCAAAATTGTCAGCTGTGAATCGTGATGTAGTTTGCTTATGATTACATGGTTCAATCTAAGACCTATTTATATTTAAGCCTTTAAATAAAGGACTTATACTTAAGTAAAGGAACACTTTTAAGATTTTTTTTCTTTCAAATATCTTCGGCTTTGAAGATATAAGCGCTATGGCTACTTGAATAAATTCAGATTGGAACAAAACACGTTAGATATAGATCTCTAACGTGTTTTGTTCCAATCTGAATTTGAAATGAAACACGTTAGAGATCTATACACTTCTCCCTTGCACGCTATGATACCACATACACATTTTTCTGTCGAACAATCAACTCTATCATTACATGCGCGTTCTGATAGGGCTATTAGCGCTTGGATGATGTTAAGATTCCAACGCTATAGCGTTTTGAATCGAGGAACCAAAAAGTGTGGTAAATTGTAGTGAAATAAATGGTCAAATGGAATTATTATCTATACATACTAGCGACCCGCCCTCGCTTCGCTTCGGAAACATTAAAACACACATGAAACCAAAAAAATAAAATAAAAAAAAATAAAAAAAAAAGTATCCTATGTTCATCAGGGACAATGTCGGCTTCTAATGGAAAAAGAATTTTTCAAATCGGTCCAGTTGTTTCGGAGCCTATTCGAAACAAACAAACAAACAAATCTTTCCTCTTTATAATATTAGTATAGATAAATAAAATTGGAGTGTCTATTTGTAACATTGAAATAACCGCTTTTTACTACGTGCATATGAATATACGGTACATACACCAAAATAACATTTTTTTTTAATTTTTGTCTGTCTGTCTGTTTGTTTGTTCCGGCTAATCTCTGGAACGGTTGAACCGATTTTGACGAGACTTTCACTGATAGATAGCTGATGATCTAAAGAGTAACTTACGCTTTTTTAGACTAGCTTCGCCCCGCGGCGTCACCCGCGTTACGACAATAGCTGCGGGTAACATCGCGGGACTCTGCTATTAATAATAATGTTTCCGAAGCGAAGCGAGGGCGGGTCGCTAGTTAATGATATATTACGTTGTGTCAGAACAAGCAAAAAATTACGACTTGCGTATGTGAATTCTTAGGCAAATGAAGTGTCATTTTATTTTACTTGTCTTAGTATTACACGTGATCCAGTTGAAAGCCAGTTATTTTGTGGTCTCCCATATCCCACGCAGGCGACGGGCAACTCTAAAGCCGCCGTCAACGAAACATATTTGTTGCTCAGTTAGGTGGACGAGTTCACAGCCCACCGGGTGTTAAGTGGTTACCGGAGCCCATAGACATCTCCAACGTAAATGCCGCCACTCGCCTTGAGATATGAGTTCTAAGATCTCAGATCCGGTGGTAAATTCTACAGAGTACTGCTCTTGCTAGGGCTAGTGTTAGCAAATTCCATCAAGTTTTTTTTTATTTTTTTTATTGCTTAGATGTGTGGACGAGCTCACAGCCCACCTGGTGTTAAGTGGTTACTGGAGCCCATAGACATCTACAACGTAAATGCGCCACACACCTTGAGATATAGTTCTAAGATCTCAGTATAGTCACAACGGCTGCCCCACCCTTCAAACCGAAACGCATTACTGCTTCACGGCAGAAATAGGCGGGGCGGTGGTACCTACCCGTGCGGACTCACAAGAGGTCCTACCACCAGTAATTAAAGTAAAGTAAAGTAAAGTTGAGCCCGTGAGCTCATCTACCAGTCCGCGAGATACTAGAATAATCCTTCGGGCTACCAGTAAATATGCAGGAAAAAAGCTATAGAGAATGATTTGTCTGCTTCGCGTTTCTTTTACTTTTTTATTTATCGGCACGGTACAGATTAAATCTAAAACACATTAGTCGGATCGTCAATTTTAATTGACAAACACATTTTAAATTTACATAAAAAAAATTGTCAAAAATTTGGTCTGTATTCACGGATTTCAAATAAATATCGAAATACAATACAATAAAACACAAGGAATTTACAAGGATAACTTTTCTTTTGTAATTTATCGGCACTCAATTATGATAATATAATAACCGTACAATTAATCATAGTAATAAAAAATTCCTAATTTTACTTAAGGACTAGGCCGCACTATTTCTATTCCTGTATTTATTTTATATTAAAGAAAAATTGGATGTACATATTTGTATATAATCAAGAATCCAAATTAAAAAGTTACTATAACACATAGAGAGCTTTCTCGTAGCTTTCTGTAGATCACATATTAACACGTTATTAATTATTCATTAACTTAATGCAAATTAAAATTTAATTTCATAAGTATATATTTGATTTTGTGAAACCTTATAAGAATGTAAAAGTAGATCATTTTTCTTAATATTTTTTTTCTCTAATTCATGATTCAAACGATATAATTTACATTATGTATTCACAAGAAAATAAAATTTATTACATTTCAGATATTTTTAATATTACACCATACCACTCGGTAAGTTAGTTCACATAGTTCTATAGTATAATTGAATTAAATAATTGAATATTGAAATCTAAACACATTGCATATGTAATAATTTAGCATAAAAATAAAAAATTGCACATTAATTAAAATAAGATTATATAAACATAAAATCATCCCGTAATTTTACTATTCATGAATTTGATTTATGCAAGTAAAGAAATGTATATACTTTTGACATTAAGTTCAATGTCTGGTATCCGGTAACTATAAAACATTATTATTGTAATATGTTAACTTAAAAACAAAAATAAACCCTATATTTATTATATTACTAGCAGACCCGGCCACACGTTGCTGTGGCTAAGGTTTTTGTTTCTAAATAACACGTGGCCGGCTATGCTAATACCAAAAAATAACAAAGTAAGAATAATTGGATTTCACTGTATTGCGTTTACTACGAAATAAATTTCACTTATACTTTAGCCTCAACAACACGTGGCGTTTATGCCATTAAATTGTAGCTTATGTGGAACGTTGGTATTTTTTAACACAGCGCCATCTATGAGATATTAAAGTCAGACAGTATTAAAACTGTTTGTAAAAACTGATTGAAGGCGCCATTTGTTTTAGACTTATGAAACTTACAATTAATAACAATAATCAACATAAGAAATCATTATTGTTAATTAATAAATATTGCGACCATTAATCGAAATTAAAACCATCCTATGGTCTAAGTTGGAACAAAGCACATATTATATAAAAATTATAATTAAAATCGGTTCAGTAGTTTAGGTATCCATCGCGGACAAACAACTTGACACGTAATTGAAATATATTAAATTATAAATATATTAAATAAATATAGGAGTTATGAATCCTGTATTTCAAATCGTACATACCATTTCACATCTCGAAGCTATTTACTTTCTTATCATATACATCCAGGAAAACGATTACCAAATACATATCTCTAACAAATATATTGACTCAGTCAAGTCACACAAAAAGGAATATCATCCTTACAAAACGATTTAATTGATCAAACTTCACCCACTATAACCATTTAATCGAACATAAATATTTTAAAAACATTGTGGTAAATTAAAATTTGTACATTTACCCATATCTAATATGAAAAATATTCTGAACATGTGGTAGCATTAGCATTTCTATTCAATATAATTTTAAATTATATTTACAATAATCTTATCAAGCTACATAAAGTGCATAGCTCGTTTAATGAAATTCAATATTAATTTCATTAGCTCACTAAATACTATTAATAGCTGGTGTTATAAATTGACATCATTTGAGGCCAATACTTTGAGGTGACATCTTAAATGTATATCTTGTTAAATCTTATACCTTTAAACGAGCATTTCTCGTATATTAATATATATGTATATAATCTAAATCTCGGAAACGGCTCCAACGATTTTCATAAAATTTAGTATACAGGGGATTTCGGGGGTGATAAATCGATCTAGCTACGATTTATTTTCAGAAAATGTTCTAAATGTTCTTTTATTCGTGTTTTCAATAATCAACTCTTCCCGACATCTATTAGCGAATAATAACACTATTTTCCTTAATTGAGGGCAACTAACCGCTTTAAAGACACAAGATGGCGTTATCAAAAAAAATGTCATGGTCTAGTGTGTATCTTAAATGTAATAATCTAAATAATCTTCTTGATACACGAATATATGACTATTTACAATATTAATTTGTCTTCATTGAAGATTAAGTGTTTCATGTGTATTATTGTTAAACGATATTACTTTGTCAAAGACTAAACTATAAAAAAAAAAATTTACTACTATTGCCATTAAAATATATGGCAATAATAGCAATGTTCGTATCAATGATTTTTTTGTGCCGTAATTATATTATCGAGGGGTGAAAGGCTATTTGGTTTAAGCGACATTTCGCTTAACACGCGCCATTTATATTTGTAATTAAAGGTCCGTTTTATTTGGTATTAGCGGCCCGCTCCGGCTCCGCTCGGGTCTTTGACAAAAATTTCAACGACGTTGTTTTATTTTTTTAAATAAAAGAAAACTTATTGCGGCATAACTATAATAGTTAGACATATTATGCTGTCGCAACACTTTTTGTAAATAATATTGTGTTCTACAAAGTCGTAGCACATTATTTTATTCTATCATCAATAGTATTCGCACGGCACGCGATGTAAAGAATATTTTAAGTATTTTTTTTACACCTTGGGTTATATTATTGGAGTATTAGTAAGGATCCCTGATTTTTTCAAAAAAGATTATAGCCTATGTCACTCGGGAATAGTGTTGCTTACAAACAGTGAAAGAATTTTTCAAATCGGTTCAGTAGTTTCGGAGCCTATTCAATACAAATAAACAACAAATCTTTCCTCTTTATAATATAAGTATTAGTATAGAAGTATAGATTAGCATCAGTAATTCGATGTTTTTAATTGAACTTCAATTATGTTTTTTCCATTCAAATAGCTGAAGCAGTTTTTCGTGTTAAGATTTTTTTTCCAAATTTTAAACTTTAAATGACTCCTGTAAAGTTGCATAAATGTCACTAAAAACCAAACAGCCGTCATCCCTCGATACATAATGCCAAATACCTTAACATCGTTTATCAGTTTTGGAAAAATACATTTATTCTTTTTAATTTGTATATTTAAATTTGTTAACACAGTAAGACTGAAGCTTTCTTCTTGGTACATTAAAAATAATATAATGATAATATGGATATATTATATTATTATGTAAGTAATACTAATATGAGATGCACTAAAATAAAATATAGAAAAATATTTTAAAATTTAATTTTTATACATTAAAACTTGATTTAGGTAGGTACTTAATGAGTAGTTTTCTTAAAATGCTACATGTATAAAACAAATAAATTCGCAGTGCCTTAACAAACATAGTAAGGCTTCATTTTCTACTTAAAAATCTCTTTTTAAACTTATTAAAAAATTCAGATTACTCTATTATGAAAGTATCGTATTGTTTTAATGAATCATATTTCATTTATTCAGTCGTATCATTCAAACATAGTATTATTATATAGTTGTCACTATTGTGTTTGTTTAATTTTTACTGGTGGTAGGACCTCTTGTGAGTCCGCGCGGGTAGCTACTACCATCCTGCCTATTTCGGCTGTGAAGCAGTAATGCGTTTCGGTTTGAAGGGTGGAGCAGCCGTTGCAACTATACTTTCAAAGAAACCACTCAAAGAAACCATTACGTTATTACTATAAAACATCGTATTATAGAAATCTATTAAACGATTATATCTTATGTATAAGGAACGTTTAGGCCGCAATGAACCCTATTGACTAGCTAAATAAAGATCAAAATACCCTTGATATTTTCTGGCCACGTTACAAGGCAAATGATTTTATTTTTCTGTCTCTATTCCTTTCAGAACGAGAACGGCTTTGTAGGATATATTTAAAATTGACAACATTAACAGGCGATGCAATATCGGTTCTACAATTTTCTTCTCACATACAATATATCGATGTTGAATCAAAATCATTAAGTAGTATAAGTATAAGTAATATCTTATACCTTTAAACGAGCAATTCTTGTATATATATATATATATAATCTGAATCTCGGAAACGGCTCCAACGAATTTCATAAAATTTAGTACACAGGGGATTTCGGGGGCGATAAATCGATCTAGCTACGATTTATTTTCAGAAAATGTTGTTTTATTCGTGTTTTCAATAATCAATTTTATCGATAATCAACTTTATGACTCTTCCCGACATCTATTGGCGAATAATAATACTAGTTTTACTGCTTTAAAGACACAACAAGATGACGTTATAAAAAAAAAAGCCGAGCAAAGCTCGGTTATTATCAAGTGCGAAATTTAATTAAATAATCATGTAGACAGGAAACCCTGTTGTCGACCCAGTTATCGATCAACATTTAATTGAATAGTAGTTTTTCCGTAATTTAAAATAGAGGTCTAAGATTACAAAATAGTAGGGATTTTTTTTTGTTCTTAAACATTATATTGAAAAAGTTGTTTTCAAAAGTCTAAAATATCAAGAACATGATAAGACAGTTTCGATGAACATTAAATTAGATAGTGCAATTATAGGTATCATAATGTAATCGTAATTCATGACGTCACGGTTACAAGTGCGGGCGTGCGAAAGAGATAGCTATTCATTTTTTGATTCACCTTTTGATTTTGATGCAGCTTTCAAAAATCGATACTTGCTGTACATAAAGTAACGTATACGATATAACATACGAAAAGACCCTACCAGTTTTGATAGGCCTTTGTTACTATTATAATTGTGAGACGAGCGTAACCAATGGTAAATTGCCACCGTCGCTCGTGGACATCAACAATGCCAGGGGCACAGCCAATCCGCGTCCTACGACTTTCCTTTGCATATCATATTTTTGACAAATTAGCATGGCTGATTCAGTTACCAGCAGAGAGAGAGGAACTTTTTGGCGAGAACGCGAGGAGTGAAGTTGTGTGATTTGTTTTATTTTGTCTATTTAGTTTTCCTGCAGGTTTAAATGTGTAATAACGGTGGTTTATTAACCGTTTAATATCTGTGAAAGTGCACAAATGTGGGAAAATGAAACAAAGCCGCTGGACGTAACTTCCCCGGATCCTCCAAAAAGTCCACTGAAAAAATCTCAGCAAATGACCACCATTTTACTGGGATTATACTTCATCCCATATCATCTAATTTCATTTCATTTCATCCCAGTTGATTAATGTCTCAAATTAATCATCTTTATTTCATTTCACTCCATATTATCATTTTTTCATAAAAATAACAATATAAATTAAGACATGACTTAAAGGTCTTAGTTACCCCTTCATAAAAACCATTTAAAAAAACCAGTAGACATGATTACTTATCGCACGTCTCCTGTTTAGGTTCGTAATATTGTTGAGCCAAGTCGAAGAGCTCCCGTCTGAGTTGTTGAGCCTGCGACCGCAGCTTCTGCTCCCTGGATCTGATCACTTTGTACTGTTCCTCGCGGTCCTCGGTGTTTTGCTCGATCATCCAGCGTAGGTAGAGCTCTGTAAACGAACATTTAAAATATCGATAAGTCTATAGATTTGATGGCTTGTTTTTTAACACCACCGCACTTAAATAGAAAAAGACAGTAAGTACCAATTTCATAGATATGAACTGTTCGTGAAGCGACTCGTTTTTCTTCCTTTTTTTTCTAGTAGGTATTTATAAGATTTAATGTAGCCGATCAATATTTTGGTGGGAAATGAATTATGCATTAAAAAAAAGGAACATGACCAATAAGCTATATAATAATATGTAGAATTGAGACCGTGGCACATAAAATAAGATTATTCCCTTTTTGCACGTTTATAGTTCTTTCACAAATCTTCTGTATTAAAATATAATAATTAAAAATTATCTGAGCGTTTTGACGCTCTGCTCATTCAATCGTCTTCGCCATCATGTTTTTCTCTGTCATTCTCTTTTCCTTTCTTACCCCTTTCTCTCACTCACGTCTTAACGCTCCGTTCCACGCTCTTTTCATACGTTCCGTTCTTATCAATCCTACGTATATGTCATTTTGTCTTCGATTCATCAGCTGATTTTCATTTGACTTTCACGAGCATGTCAAGTTACAGTTTTCTTAGATTATCAATAACGAGACCAAAGAGAAAACCTTAATAAATAAAATGTATCTAAATCTTGATGTGTCATTATGGTCGAATTTCGATTGTTAAGCGAACTATACTCTACTTGTAACTATACTGAGACCTTAGAACACATATCTCAAGGTGGGTGGCCACATTTATGTTTTAGACGTCTATGGGCTCCAGTAACCACTTAACACCAGGCGGGCTGTGAGCTCGTCCACCCATCCAAGCAAAAAAAAGATATGTGGTGTCGTGGGATACCGGATAGGAACGAAGTTCCTTATTATAAAAATATTAATTTTAAGTTCTATTTGAGGTATAAAGAAAATAAAACTGGAGGTTTCGCAACAACCCACGGTCATTCGGTAACGTGCCAACTTATTGTGGTACACTTCATTCACGGCTGTTTGCATAAGAATTAGTGTATTGCGCAAACGAACGCTCTGAGATCGTGGTTAATGAATGATAAAAAAAATTGTTATTTTTTGTACGTTATTATAAAGTTAAGTCGTACACTGTGTACATTAATAATAAAAATCTTACGTTACGGACGTTTTTTCCCGGTCAGGGTACCCCTCTGCATCGTCCCATAAGGAACTTCGTTCCAAAAAATATATTGAAAATAATTTTTATATATTCACCTTCCCAAATGACGTAGCTCATCGGGGCGACCGAAGGCCATATGACGGACGGCGTCGGATCGTATAGCGGGTTGATGTACTTGGGCAGCTCGCCCGGCTGGTTCAGCCACGACCACACGCTCGTGGTCTGGGTGTACACGCCCCGGGACTGCCGCTCTTGATCCGTGTCGCAGAGGAACGTACCTGATATTAATATTATTATTATTTTTACTTTTGTTTGTACGACTAAGAGCTAAACTGGCTCGACGAGTAAATTAACCCACAGACACAGCCCACTGAGTTTCTCGTCGGATCTTCAGATCAGGTGGTAGATTCTGCGAAGCACGACTCTTGCTAGGGTTCGTGTTTGGTCAACGTCAGGTTTAAATCCCGTGAGCTTAACTACTCGACCGGTGACGTTGATATGGTTTCTTAAGACCATCAGCTTAGGTAGGAATAGTACATTGTGTACCAAGGGAGAAAGTACTTACTTTCCGCGGTGCACATACTATTTTTTCTCCTACCAGGCCGAAAGTTCGACATTGTAAAAAACTTAGCACCCGTGGAGTACCGAGCCGGGGTCCAGGGGCGAAGCCCTGGCGGGGGTTTGGGGGAGCGCAGCCCCCCACTAATAGAAAAGGGGGTTTAGAGACAGGGGTAGCCGTTGTTTTGTAAAAACTGAAACCTTAGACCTCATGTCTCAAGGTGGGTGGCGGCATTTACAAGCAAGGTGGGTGGGTTGTAAATGCTTATGGGTTTCGATAACCACTTAACACCAGGTGGGCCGTGAACTCGTCCACACATCAAAGCAATAAAAAAAAATTAAAATTTCGTTGCAAAGACAAAGGTCGTATGTTCTATGCGTTGGTAAGATTTAATCACGTCATACGGTAGACAACTGATTTTCGACGCTTCAATAATTTTTCATTATTCATTATATTGATTACAATTATTTTAAATTTCATTATATTGATATGGAATATTATTACAAAATTATTTTTAAAATTGTTAAATCTGAACTGAATAATTTTATTATAGTTAGACTGTTTAATTGTCGATTTCTAAGATTGATCTATCGATGCGTGTTCTTAAAGAATTTAATAGCATTTTATAATATTACATATCAGTAGGTAGGTAGCACGGCACTCACCGAACTGACTGGCATACGAATGTTCGAAGAGCGTTATCAGATAGGACTGTCGGTATTCGAAGCTGCACGGGAACTGCTCGAGGAACTGCCGCGCGCAGTCCAGGAACAGCAGGAACGTGGGGGCGGCGCGAGGAGCGCCCGCCGCGTACGGCCCGCAGCGGTGACGCGCGCCGAACGGGTGACCAGCCTGCAGCCACTCCCGCTCTATCAACGCTTGGAGCCTGAAAGGACATGGGCCATTTTCGGTCCAGCTACTAGTGCTCTCAAGGACACGAATGAAATATCTATAGAAAAAAAATTCATTTTTACATACTTAACATATAATTTAAGGGTATTTTAATGGTGGGCTAATTAAAATCATAAATAAAAAGAAATTAGCATGACTAAGCTACATTGATAATATTGAAGGAGTTGCCATAGGTAAAATATATTTATATTTTCAACAATCCACATTAAATCTTCTTCAAAAATACATTATATTGCAAAAAAAGTAGCAAAATATATTAACATATTTAATTAATGGATTTTAAAATCAATATAAAACATTATATCTAAACAAAAATCTATTTTTATACTTTTAAATCCGTAGAATAAATCTCTACATTGATCAATAATTATTGATCATAAGCAAAAACAAAACTACGCTTGTTTAATGTTTATTGACGTTTTGCATTTGATCAGTCGTTTTCGCACTCGTGCGCATTTTAATTCTGGTTTACATCGGAACATATTGCTATAAATATTATTAGACAGGATTTTTTTAATGCATTTATTCTTAACGATACTATTTATTTTCTTTTTTTTTATTGATTAGATAGATGAACGAGCTACAGCCCACCTGGTGTTAAGTGGTTACTGGAGCCCATAGACATCTACAACGTAAATGCACCACCCACCTTGAGATATAAGTTGTAAGGTCTCAGTATAGTTACAACGGCTGCCCCATCCTTCAAACCGAAACGCATTGCTGCTTCACGGCAGAAATAGGCAGGGTGGTGGTACCGATCCGTTCGAACTCACAAGAGGCCCTACCACCATTTTAAGTGATATTTCGCTAATAGACTATGTCGAGGATATATTCTTACCCTCTAATCGTTCTGCAGTCTGGATTGAGTATGATCTGTACTAATGAACAAACTAACAACGTCGCGTCTTCCCCACGGGTGCCGTGAACTAAAACCGGTTCCGCCTTCTGCAATTACACAACTGTATAATATAACAGAATATCCTTAATCAAATATTAATGACACAGTTTTGAAGTTTACTGAATGAGCTAGTTGATTACCGGCGATAAATATCGCACATCGAACTTTCGAAAGAGACAGTCGGTTGATTTCGGATTCGTAGAGCGTTATCTAGGTCGCACGATGTACTGAGGTTATCTACTATGTAGGACCGCACATTGCCAGACTTGAACAACGACTGACGTCACATAGATCGCGACGGAGATACCGCTATCGGAAGCCGACTGTCTCTTTCTAAAGGTGCAATATTACCTATTCGCCGGGTTCCGTAATATTATTTTGATCAATAACTAATAATTAATAAAGTTACTAAATACACATAATTATGGGACTGCAAGATTTCAGCACTAAAATGGCAACACCGTACAATCCATGTATTGTCAAATGTCAACTTAAGTTAATGTAACCGATTATTAACTTTATTTGTTTATGTAGATGCAAATGGAAGAATTTGAATCGAGCCCTACACCCCGGCAGAGGGTAATAAGAAAGAAAGAAAGAAAGAAGAGAAGAATTTATTAAATGTTTTTTTTCGCCTCCTGCCTTCCACCTTATTATTTAGTATTCGTGTTTTAGATTTCAATTACCTGATGTATGTGCTGGGCTATGATACAGGCCGTGTGTAGTGAATTCCTGACGCTCTCTGGCCAACCGCAAGATTCAAGTTTGGACACCCACTTGTCACACGATATCTCGCGATCGTTACACGCTGGATTCATTAAATAAGAACAATTAACAAAGCATATTACAATTTTTATATACGAGTCAATAATGAGATCATGGTAGTACATTAGGAATAATAATATCTTCTTTTTAGTAATATAATTTCGACTGATGTTTCGGCTAACCAATGATTTAACGTTTAATTAAATATAGTGGATTATTAACAGTTTATCTAGAGCAGCGCTGTTGACTGTTGCCATATACATATATTTAACAAAATCAGACTCAGGATGAAACCTTCAAAATGTGCTAAAAAAACACGTGTGGCACTCGGAGACAGCCGCAGTAAAGCTATTGCATAGCATTTTTTATCAACTTATGCAATTATAATTAGACAATAATAATGTAATATTAAAATAATAATAAAATAAGACCACGCTATATTTATAAACATTAACAAAAGCAAAACATTAACTGTCCCCTTCACACTCATAAGCTAGACCGCGCGAGAGAGAGATGGGCTGATTTTTATGATGCGCATGAAGTGGGAAGTCACGCCACGCGCTTATTCACAAGCACTACACAAGCGCAACGTGTAAATGAGTTGAACGCGAGCTACATGGTAGGCTGAGTGGGGGTGTTAGGTTTTATTTTCGTTACGGAATTTATTGATTCGGTCGCTGCGCTTAAAGCCCGCGACATTTTTTTAATAGCCATGAATAACTTTTACAATTAAAATTATTTTCATTTATAATGATTAATTAATTAATTTATATTAATTTTTAAAAAATATTTTTTCACACTTGTAAGAAAATTGTCAATAAAATGAATTTTGACTATAAATAATTTCATTATGTGTCTCGAAGACCAATTAGATTATAATTGTGAGATATGAGCATTGCAACGTTTTGCTGGGGACTATTAAGGAATTTGTTGTTTCTTTCCCGCAAGTAAGTTTTAGTGTAAAATTTAAATATCATAGTGAGCTTCATATCATATAGGCTATGGTATGTCTGGAGCTCAATAAAAGCGCTTTGCTTAGAAGGTTGTTTTCGACATACTATATTTATAATTAGTTTTTAATAAGGCAGTAACATACATGGGTAACACGGATTTTCTATAAGTCGGTAATACCTAGTCAGGTCATAAGTATTGTCACACAGTAAAAACTTTTCTTTTAGAATGCTGGCCACAAAAAAGTTTATTGAATTCGAATTTCGAATTGTTCATGAAAATAAAAATGTATACTTTTAGAATTTTACTCATTTTTAAATATGGAGTGGACGCTTAAAGAAGACCGTGTTGCAGTTATTGCGTTGCATCGTTGCGGTTACGCGCCAATTCAAATTTTTAACATACTGAAAAATTTGAATATAACCAAAAGGTTCGTTTATCGTACCATCAAACGATACAATGAAGACTCTAGTGTAGATGACAGGTCAAGAAGTGGTCGCCCTCGGTCTGTTAGGACTCCGGCAGTGATAAAAAGCTGTGAAGGCGCGAATTCAAAGAAATCCCAAAGGTAAGCAGAAACTGTGGGCCCTTCAGATGGGGTTAAGCAGAACCACGGTGAAAAGGGTGTTAAATGAAGACTTAGGGCTTCGGGCATATCGAAGAAAAACAGGACATCGTTTGAATGCTCGTCTAATGGACCTGAGACTGAAGAGATGCCGCGCTTTGTTGAAGCGGTACGCGGGAAAAAAATATCGGGAAATTCTTTTTTCGGATGAAAACATTTTTACCGTAGAAGAGAGCTACAACAAACAAAATGATAAGGTGTACGTACACAGTAGTGAAGAAGCGAGCAACCGTATTCCGCGTGTCCAACGAGGTCATTTTCCATCCTCGCTCAAGGTATGGTTGGGAGTTTCTTATTGGGGCTTAACAGAGGTACATTTTTGTGAGAAAGGTGTAAAAACGAATGCAGTTGTGTATCAAAATACAATCCTGACGAACCTTGTGGAACCTGTTTCTCATACCATGTTCAATAACAGGCACTGGGTATTTCAACAAGATTCGGCGCCAGCTCATAGAGCGAAGAGCACACAAGACTGGCTGGCGGCGCGTGAAATCGACTTCATCCGGCACGAAGACTGGCCCTCCTCCAGTCTAGATTTGAATCCGTTAGATTACAAGATATGGCAACACTCGGAGGAAAAGGCGTGCTCAAAGCCTCATCCCAATTTGGAGTCACTCAAGACATCCTTGATTAAGGCAGCCGCCGATATTGACATGGACCTCGTTCGTGCTGCGATAGACGACTGGCCGCGCAGATTGAAGGCCTGTATTCAAAATCACGGAGGTCATTTTGAATAAACTTTCTTTCTATGTTTTGTTAAGTTCATTTTGGTATATGAATGGTTACATAATGAATAAACTTGTTTCAATTATTTTACATTAAACATGTGACAGAATTTATGACCAGACTAGGTATATTATTGTACCTTCAATGAGTTTTGAATAGCTTTCCAAAAGTTGTTGGTTGTCCACTTCATCCATTGATCTGTTGTATATTTTCCATTGAGAATAATTGGCATTATTTTCAGTACCACCACCTGTAATATTTTTATCACAGATATCAGTGGGGATTAAAGGTCCAGAGCGCCCTAGGCAATCACTTTATCGGCCGCCCCTGTACCGGCCATAAATGGCCATCATAAACTATATATTTTACTATAAATTTTAACTAATTGTTTTTGGAATTACAATGACATTGTATCATCAAACCCTAGACTTTAGTAGACCAGGACCCTTGTACTTACGCTAATAAGCGAATGAAATATGACGTTATAACTGTGAAGAAATCAAGAGGGACGACAGAAGATTTAGATCATAGATCAGCCTAAGTTCTTAATCGTCGATATGTTATTTTCTTTATTTATTTAAAAATTCTGAGCTCGCGCGCCCCTTGTAACTACACGCCCGTAATCACGTGCCTAGTTTGCCTTACGGATAATCCGCCTCTGACAGATATATATATTTATCCATTTCGTTCTATCTTGATATATATGTATATAATTATACTTTGGTTGTGTATGCAACTGAACTCTTAAGGCAGAGCAGGACCGGTCTTTGTGGCGAGGCTTGGGGGAGGCCTATGTCCAGCAGTGAACGTCTATGGGCTTTTAGAATAGCATATAGAATAGAAAAATGTTTTATTTTACTCTGCTTCAAGATGTTTATGTTTACCTTTACTCTGTTGCTGTGAAATGGAATTTGTGCTTCGTAAATCATATATAACGCCTTTGGTTCCTATAGCAACAACTGCATTTAGTATCGCCTCATCGGGTCTACATCGACGGTGCTTAGGCCCATATAATGGTTGTCCAGCTCGCATCAACACTGCCTAGATAATTAAAATTTCATATTTTCAATAAATTCCAGTACAGACATATAATGAAGATAGGATATAAATATCATTTTTTTCTATAAATATGATATTTAGCAACCATGTTTAAAAAAGAGATATATAGAGAATCATGGATGAAATGATAATTGTGGACCTTGAAGGCCTTACAGTAACACATATCAAACAATAGACAGAAAGTAACCCAGTTACTTTACAAAAAAAATTAACATTTATACAGGCCATTAAACTCATATCATTAAAATATTGATTTCATGCTTTATTAAGAATTTTGATCTAAATCAATCAAATCATGATTAAATGGATAGGAAATAAACTTACACCATTAGTGTGCCTATATGACAGGACAGGAATCCTGCCTCCTTGACGGAACGTAGCAGCAGCTACTAGGGTCTCATCATCTATGTTTTTCGGTACAACCACAGCTTTACCGTAGCTTGAACACATTGTGTAATTTTGATTTGCTCTGGATACTCTCCACTCTTCCGTTGCTAATACTTTAGTGAATTCTTCTTCTATACTGTATTTTTTAGGGTTTGTATTAGCTAAGAAGATGGGAATGTTAATGCACTAGGTACCTAGGTATGTAAGGTATATACAGTAGGTATAGTACATCTAGTAGTCATCGCAATACACAGTAGTACATCTCTTTGGGGGTATAGCTGCAATTTGTTTTTTATTGTTGTTGTTGTATTGTTGTTTGATGTTATCTAGTAACTGGCGACCATTGAGATTAACAACATAAATACCACTACTCACTTTGAGACACGAGGTCTAGGTCTCAGTTCTATATTACAACACTAATGCTTTGCACCAGAAATAAGCAGAGTTATGGTCCCATATGGGTTCACAAGATGCCCCAATACCATTAAATATATAACTATAGATTTATCTGCAGTAGTGCACTACATACTTCCAATAGATATAGATATTTATTCCATAATATATTTAGACGGATTCCATATATTTACAGTAAATACATAACTAGGTGTGCTTGTAAAGTTTGCTTAGTAACATCTAGTTGAATATGAAAATTTGCTTTTGAATATCACTTCAGATCAGTGCTCTCTTAAATGTTTCAGTATTTTGAATTAACTTACCTATATAAAGAGTATCCGTTCTCAACTATAGGATTCATATGTCTATAAAAGAATGGGTAAAACAGACTCGGATCTTGCAAACTTGATAAATTCTCTAAGGTCTGTGCCATTAAATTTAATTCGGTACTACTGGCAATATCCAGTTGAAAAATTCTCAAGTCTTTACATTTGAGGAACAGAGAACCACCCTGTGTGATGCCACTGCTTGGTTTGTTTTCTTTTTTCTCTATGCTGTCTATATTCTTGTGCAGTAACTGTAATGTCAAAAGAAATACACTGTACAAACTGTTCCATTAATTAAATATACTGTAGAACTAAAAATAAACACACAAACTTTAAAACTACTAAACTTAAAATGATTCAGGTCATTTATATTGAAATAAAAACTTATTGCATGTATTTGTATTAATTTATGCAAAGGTTTAATAGTTTGTGCAAAATAAATACTTATATGTCATATAAATATATATAACTTATATACTAACATATATAAGTTACAGAACACCATAATGATTTCCAGATATAGTTATTTTATTTGTAAGCAGGGCTATCTAAGGGGGAGTCACTGATATTTATTGACTAATGTTAATTCACATTAAATATAGTAGGGAATAAATGTCCCAAGAAACAGAACTTAGACTACATTTTATTTCATTGTGATGTATATAAAAAAATGACCTAATGTTTGATGAGCAAGATATCCATCTCATGGGAAGTGCTTATTATATTTCATAGGTATTGACAATTCCAGGGGCACAGCCAAATCGGTGCTGACTGCTTATCTATGATCATAAAGGTTTAAGTGAAATCTACCCTGGATGTTTGCAAATTTAATTATAAAATGCAAATCGACAATTTTGAAAATATTTAAAGATTATTAAGTTCTAATTGCAACAAGGCATTAACGACCCTCGAAGACCACGTAATTAACAAATCGCTAATTGTTTGCTCTCTGTTTTTGAGCAGAACTCAAAGTTTTAGTTATCTGGCCCAAGCCAATCCAGAACTGTTGGAAGTGAAATTTTGTACCCATAACTCCTGAACGCCTTCTTTTCTGGAGCTCAATATAAGATGATGTCCGGTGATGCACACCGTACCGTCTATATTATCTTGACGTGGATATTTAAGAATAACTCCATTAAGTTTGTTAATATGAATAAGTTCGATGAATTCCATAACTTCTCGTTTATAAGATATAAATAGTGAACACTAGCGCAGCTGTTTTACGTTTTGACAAATTAAGCACAAAGTTGGGCTTGTCAACAATGTCAAGAAAACATCGCTAGGTTGATACTTTCGTCCATGGACATAAAAAAGGAATAAAATCGATTTTAAGAACATTAAATGAAATTCTAAGGTTTTTTAATAATAACAATAATTAACTTTTTTTTATAATTCTTGATTTCAGACGATAATTCGATTTAATATAGATTTTTAAGTTTTAATCGAGACTTCTTTTAGAAAAAATTGAACTAGAAAATTCTTAATCTACATGAGATGCAGATCTCTAATGATATCGTTTATGTTGAAAAAATATATCAATTTAAAGGAATATATTTATTCCGATTTCTATTTTCCGCGCACTCAATCAAATTAATCACTTCAATCTTTATTTCAGTATCAAGATCAAGCCTATGACAATGACACACAAATGAGGAGATATCATTTACCTGGGAGATATTGACAATCAAAAGACTTAGCTTATTAAATGAATGATATTAGTAATTAACTTCTACTGACAGTCTTATAAATAATTTCATTTTCTTTAAGTTGATTATAACTACCAAAGATGTAGATATGTAAATGGAATAGACTAAACTCAATTAAACTTACCAACCGTTTACTTCCATTTGACTCCATAGAGAAGAGGGCCGCTCGGATTGTTGATAACCCTATTCTTACGGAGCGTTTGGAGCATTTAGGTCTATGGAGAGACTTCGAAGGGCGAGACCTCCGAGGAATTATTTGACATGATCCTATCATTTCGTTTTGATCATCATACCACCTGCCCCTGAAGCAAAGTTTATCCATTAAATCTGGAACCACACTCATTCATTCTCAGTGCATTTTCAGACATCATTTCTGCGACGCATTTAGAACGAACTTCCACCCGGTGTTTCCCGAACGCTGTGACATGTCCTTCTTCAAAAGAGGCTTCCGGAGAGTACTCGGCGACAGGCAGCGGCTTGGCTCTGCCCCTGGCATTGCTGAAGTCCATGGGCGACGGTAACCACTCACCATCAGTAGGGCCGTATGCTCGTCAGCCTACAAGGACAATATTTAAATATGTGTAAATATTTAAGCATTTAATATTTTTTTAGTCTCTGGTACATACGATACAAGGAATCCTAATTTGGGGTTGGATGACCGTGTGTGATTTGTCCCCAGTTATTTAATTTAAAAAAGTTATTTAAATTTAAATCACACAATGTTATTTCTTCCTAACAGAAGTCGTTCGTAAACATGGATTACGAACGTATTTCGTGACAGACCCTGCGAGATTTAAACACGGGCATAGACGTCACTTCGTCGCTACAAGCCAAAATAATAACCAAGACATTTTTTTGTTTTGATAATAAGTATAGTAATCAGTTTATACATTAAAAAAACATTATATCACTGATTTATTACTTTTGTTATTTTGATGTAGAAAATAACACTCAAAAGCAATTTAAGATAACAATTGCAATTTAATTTTAAAATTTTTGACGAAGTGTCGACTAATTTTTTTCTTTGTTCCATTTCCTAAAGGAAGACTTTTTTAAAATAGAGTTAAATCTGTGCAACAGAGTACAATAGGCACGATTATAACAGAATGAGTTTGGCAAGAAGAAAAAAATTAATTTGAAGGAGTGAGATAGCATATACCTTTTGAATGTTGTTTGATAGCATCGCACGCCATCTAGGGTCGTTTGGCGTCACTCTCGTCGTGCGATGCGATGGCGATGTGTGTGATTTTTTCCGTTCGTTATTGTTATGTTTTGTGATAATAACAGAAGATTATTGAAATAGACAACCTATAAAGTACATGTAAAACCTAGAACTTCACAGCTGCTAATTAAATTTCTGTTCCTCTGTGAGATAATTCAACCTTAAAGTGAGTCTTTATTTTTGTATGATTGTACTCAAAGTAGGTATGTAAGTAGCTGGCAGGGTGGCTGAGTTTGACCGGTAGATAGTTATTATTGGACAATTCATTTACTTTCGAAGCACAGTAAAAACATAGTCTTATCCAATGCTGATTACAGATGAAATAAAAATTGTTACAGGCTATGGAGGATAATTCTGAAACCCACATGGAGACTGATGTTACTTCGACCACTGAGGATGTACCTGAGACGCAGGAGGTGACTGGATCAAATGGCAGTGTTGAAATGGTTATTGTAGTGGAGAAAATGGAAGAAGAGGAGGACAACAACAAAACAGACAAGGCCCTATCAGATTCCGAAATAATATCAACAGGTCCAACAGAGCTATCCTCCGATGAGAGATCCTCGCCAGCTAAAGATCTTGATCAACCAAAGACGGTTATTGTTTCACCAACTAAAGATATTGAACAGCCATGTAGTTCATCTTATGTCAATGCAACCGTTCCAATTTCACCTTGTAACATACCTTCGCCGATTAAGCCAACCACAGAAGATGTAACTTCAGACTTATTGCAGACTGAAGTAGTTGATTCTTCAAGTAAAATGGAAATTACTAATCCTGTCACTGAGAATATTACAATACCAGAAATAAATCCACCAAAAATGGTTCAAGATATTGATGAACCTGAAGACAAATCTCTTAAAGATATTAAATCAACAGCAACACCTATTATAACACCAGAAGAAATTCCATTGCATGAAATCTCTAATGAGAATGTTGTTATGACAATCCAGTTGTCAGAAAAGGCTGAGTCAGAAACACCTACTCCTGCTGCAATGCCAATAGATGTCATAGTCGAGAGAGAAGATCAAAATGTCTCTCAAGTTGAAATACCAGAAGTGCAAGAAAAAGATCACAATAAAAGCATCAGTAGAGAGCTTAAGTCTCTTATAAAATCAGCAAAGGAGTCAAAGATAATAAGTGAATGTACTCAATTAAAAACCAAGACCAGGAAATCTAGAGTTATTCTAGATAGTTCTAATGCTAGTCTCAATGCTTCCATTGAAGCCGAAAAAATACATGGAGCCCGAAGACACAGTAATAACTCACAGAAGAGCAATTGTAGTGAGAAATCTGATAAACCTGTCACGAAAAGATCTATGCGGTCACAGAACCCTGAATTTGTGAATAAAGTGAAACAATTCTTGAATTCTGTCACTGGGAAAATGCAAAAAGAGGATGATATGACTGATGATGAACTCGAAGAGAATAAACCAGGTGAAAAGGTTGAAGGGATGAGGTCACAGTCTGGCACTCCTAAAAAGAAAAAACTTGAAACACTTGTAAGTATAAATTGAAACAATAATTACTAAGCAAACACAATACCGAAGTTATTTATGCTGGCTGTTGTAATATGCCTATTAAGATTAGATATAGTTTTTTAAATAAATTCAGACAATAAAATGAAAGGCATATCACATAAAATAAGAGAGCTTTTTATCAATACTGTTAATGTCAAAATCATTAAGGTATTTAGTGCAAAAGATGCATTTTAAAAAATTATTATACAGAAAGATTCAACAAATTTTAATATATGATTATTTGAACCAAATGCGGACATTAATTAAATCAATTATATGTTAATCTAAAAGCAGGTCCTGGGAAAACTTCAGTCAGATTTGTATTGCTGGCGTTGTCATTGGCAAGTTGAACAGGCTGAACATGAGAAGACCCATGCTCCAATGCATTGTAATGTCTGCCCTCGATCATTCCACTATAGATGTTTGTCAAGTGCAGAGCGTAATAAAATTACAGAAGATAAAAGCTGGGTGTGCCCTGATTGCTTAATAATACTGAATGCAGAAAGCTCTGAAACTAGGTAAGCTTTCTAAATATAGTTACTGAAGTTATGGAGATAATGGTGAAATTCAATGAACTATGTATCACTGTGTGGGAATATATTGGTCATGGTATAATAATTAAGCCCCAAGTTAAATATTACTTAAAAATAAATTAAATATATCTCATAGATAAAACTTCAAACAGCAGCCACTAAATCACTGGCTCCCAATAATGTATGTTTGTGTACAAATTTATAATATTAACACTATTTAAATTTTAAAGTTCATAATCAATGATGCAATAATATAATAAAACAAGACAACAAGAACATTAATTACAATATTTCTAGGTTATTAATACTGTCTTTTTTCTTTTAGTTTGCAATGAAAACTTTAGATTTTCCATTAGCATAGCCATTTCTTTCTGGTCGTTCCCTCAATGCTGAGGATCGTGACTGTATGTCAATCTATAGCCATTTATGATTCAATTAATTCTGGAAACAAATACTCTGTAAAAAATAATTAATCTTTATTTATATATTATTCTTATGTAAATCATACTGCGGACTGACTGTGAGGTATTTATAGGCTATCTAAGGAAACTACTTAACATCAGGTGAACTATAAACTGCTTACAAATATCATTCAAAATATGCATGATGGAAATGTATATGCTGCATTCATAATACCTTGACATATTTAACTTAAAAGATAATATAATCATTATTTTTATGAATTTAAGATAATGATTTGTTACATGTTATATATTATGAATTATATATATATATATATATATATTATAATATGAATGCTAATAAAACAATTATAAAATAAACCATATATTGTCAACATTTAAATTAAATAAAAGAAACATTGGCTACTATTCTTTTCAGATCACCGGCAATGAAAAAGATATCATTGGGAATGCTTTGTGAGCTACTAAAGTTTGCATTGGAGAGGATGATGGATCTGAATGGGGTAATATATTAGACTATGTAAAAAACACAAATTTTATGTATTGATGATTGAATAAGTTTATATACTTTTTTAATGATATAGAAAGATGCTTAAATATGTTATTTTTATAAATAATGTTGCTACATTTCGAAAGAAATTTATCGGTCCCATATTTATATAAATAATTGCGTTATTTTAGTAAGCTTTGATTATTATAGAAAAATAACGAGATTTCATCAAGACCCCTAGTTTTTATTCTCGTACATTACAAGTGTGCAATTACTCAATCGTCTACTTTCACCGCTTTAGTCCGCGTGGCGAACTCGCGGGCGGCCATTGTATGACTCTGTGTAGACGCGGCACTCGGAGCGCGGGTGAAATGACCTTGCCACTTATCGGAGGTAGCACCGGTCGCGTGACGCCATTCGCCATCCCTCTCACACTGCTCGATCGATAAGCACTCGAAGTTATACCTCGCTCGCTCTATCACGCTAATAATAAACCACGCCTTGTGCACATTTCGGATGTGGGTTGCGTTTTCTTCGATTCTTTAAATTCATTATACTGTCATGTCATGTTTCTCAAAGTATTGATCACATAAGGTGATATTGTATTTAAAAAATTTAAACAAAGACACAAAACCACCTCATCTCATCTTAAAAAGACCGGAAGCTGATTTAAAAGAAGTAAATTGATGCGAAAAGTCCTTTGTAACATGCGTTTAGTAAAATATTTTAATCGTCGACGGAGAGATGCCGTTATGATTAGATAATTCATTTATGTGCATTGACACGTAGCCCCGGCTTGACTTTAAATTGAGACCTAATTTACATGACACGAGTAGTTCACGACATATCGTGTCTTAGAAATAAAATCTTATTCTATCCCGTAGTATTCTGTTTGTTCTGATTTACACCTAACCGTGAGAAATGTGTGAAAAAAGTTAAAAAAAACTGTATAGACCTTCGCGTTCACTTTTCACACGTCGATTATCCGATTTGGTTGAAAGAACAGTTTGTGTTTCAGGGACGATTTCTGGTGTGGTTCCATTGATTGACGATAGGTGGCGCGCCAGTCTATCCAAAAAATTGATGTACCTGTTTGCGAAATAGTAATAATAAATAAAATAGCTTCTAATGAAAAATTCGACTAGAAACTGTATGGTCGCAAAAAGCAACTTAATTAACATGTTTTTAACTATCAATCATTGTTTGGTCCTGTAAAGCAATTGCGCATTATAAAAAAACAAATTTGGTAAATTTCAATTAAATAGTTATTTATTCTCATTACCAAGATATAGAAAATTCAAGTTATTTCGGTGGCCATCATTGAACAATATATTGATGATACTTTTAAGATAAACTTGCACATATATACGTATATACAGTTCCGAAACAACAACATAATATGGTTCGTCGGTCTATCGAGCAACTATACCGGCTCGATGGAAGATCTTCCTTTGTCATTAATTTAAAAAAAAACAACTAAAATAAGTTCAACTAAAATCGATGAAAACCGCCAAACTTAAATATAGAATTTACGTGAAATTCCCAGGTGGAGCCATTCATGACCCCGGTTGATCGCGAAACGTTTCCCGATTATGAGAAGTACGTGGTGCACCCCATGGACCTATCCCGCATGAAGTCGAACATCGCCAACGGCCTCTACGGAAGCACCGAAGCCTTCTACGCCGACGCCCAATGGATACTCCACAATAGTATTATATTCAACACACGTGAGTTGGGTTGTATCGAATTTTTATATTTATTATTATTTTGGCTGTTGTTGTGTCGCTTGTTTTGTTGGTTCACCTTCTTGCTTTTGATGTTATTACATTTAATCGGAATTTATCAGCAAATCATCATGTATTAACTTTTGTCACGCTTCTTTTTATTGACGACATATTAATTTCATTCCCTTCATGTTCTTTTTAATGAATACTAAATAAATGTGCTTCGATTTTCGATTGTTAACATATTCGTATGCTGTGTAGTTTTTCTGAGATCTGATTATTGATTTTGTTGAAGGGTAAAATGTATTGCATCATATAACCCCAATATAATCAGTTTCACGAAAGTAGTTTCGATATATGCGAAAGTAGTTTCGTTAAAAAATTAGTGTCGCGAAATTCACAGTATCGCAGTAACCATGGCGCCTTCAGCATCAAAGCTATAATTTGCTATATTCAATGTAGCTATAGAATATAAACTTAAAAAAAGACTATCAAGAAAAAAAAAAGTTGGTAGATTCGAGGATTGTCAACAAGAAGGCATTTAGGTGCAATGAAGTTAGTCTCTAAATTAGCAGATGAAGATCCTGAGAGTTATAAAAACTATTTTCAAATGATAATTTTGCTTTTTTACTGTAGGTGTTTCGGGTCCCATAGACACCCTTGTCGCTGATATTCATTAATAAGATCTAATTTTTATTCTGTACTCCATCGTTGGTTTGCTATTTTCAACGCTTGAAGCGCGTCCGAACTAACAATACACACGTCCGCACAGCGCAGGCCCTTTCGCGACATTAGTTTCACGTCACGTCTACACTATGAAATTAGTTGCATGACACTAATTTCACCAAAAAATCGCGCAGCGCACGAAACTAATTTGAATGCATGAAATTAATGCATGCATTACGAAAGTATTAAATTACACGTGAAACTGTTGGTAAAACTAGTGTCACGAAATTAGTTTCATGCCACTAATTTCGTAATGTAAATTCGCCTTTAGAAATCACATTGACTTAGTTATTGTTTATCGAAATTTTATCTTGCGTTGAATGGGTTTATTACGCTGTCGCATCTACAACTCAAGAAATCCTATGGAAATTAGATCTCTTTATATTAAATTGCAATTAGAACGTGTGTCAGTTTACTGTATTTGATGTACATTATTAAAAGTCGATAGTTGAAAGCCGCATAATAAGTAAAAAAATAGTAATATGAAAGAAGAAAAAAAACTTAAAATACATACTTGCTTTTGAATCAGCCATGGTCTTGCACGCAACTCCACTCCACGCAAATAAATTAAATAAAAAAATAAATAAACACCCTATATAATATGATAAAAGTAATAATAACACTAAATCCGTCATGTTATAATAGAGTTGTCATAATTTAACTGTAAAAATGTTTAATATGTTTAATGCTGTTCGGTACGTAAAATAAATTACCCACTGTTAAAGTTTTGAGACAAGATACAAGCAACGTTTTTTTATAAAAAGTTGTGTACTACGACATACAGTATGTTTAATTATCACCGAAAATAGACGAGATTGGTTTTGTCATTATTGTCTAATTAATGCAGTAGGTAGCGCCTAGGCTGTGTTATTTGCATTGACCATCGTGATCACACAGGTGTCTTGTTCTCATCTGCCTACGAAGTGAAAAAAAGCGCTTGTGGCGTAATAAATACGTCTGGTATACTCGTGTCGAATGATGTGATCATAGTGCGATCTTTGTATTCGAATACTATCGTTTAAAAAAACTGCTTGTCTAACTCGTTGTCACTAATAAGAAGATAATAATATATGATTTTATTGTTTCATAAAACAATAAAATTCGACCATATAGACATTGTACTGCATGAGCAGTAGTAGCATCTGTGTTATTTCATGTAATTGTTTAGAGGTTAGAGGCTGGACACGATTTATTATTTTTAAACATTTTCTAACAGGCACTAGTAAGTTGCTATTAAGCAGTCATTAAGCTTAGCGGTACTGGTAATGTTAAAAATCGTCGCTCTATTTGCGTAAGCTAAATAATAAAGATTTTTTATAATTTGAATCTAATGAATAATTAAGTATAATTCTCGGGCCTTAAGGTACTGTTAAAACTGCTACCTTACATCTCATGTCTCAAGGTGAGAGGCGGCATTTACCTTGTATCTATGGGCTCCGGTTACCACTTAAGACCAGGTGGGCCGTGAGCTCAACTACGCATCTAAATAAAAATTTTTTTTTATAAAATCCTTTCGAGACATCGGTCGTGTGTCCTAACTTTCGACGCCTATATCATTTTCTATTAACAAAGATTTTAAAATTAGCGTTGATTCGTCATTACACTGATACGAAATATTAATAATTCATCAATCATCTAAGATATATAAAAAAAAACGAATTTTAATATTGCGTCATACTTATTGTCCGTATATTTCAGTTCAGTCGAAGTTGACCGGCGCCGCGAGGGCGGTGGTGCGCTCGTGTCGTGCGGAGATGGGCGAGATCGAGGCGTGTCCCGAGTGCTACGCGGCCGCGCATGCGCGCAAACCCACCTGGTTCACCGATGTGTGCTCCACTCCGCACATACTCTTGTGGGCTAAACTTAAAGGTATACACACAATTTGCATTGTAATTTATTAATAATGAAATATCTGAGAAGTCGTCGTGGCCTAAAGGATAAGACGTCCGGTGCATTCGTGTTGAGCGATGCACTGGTGTTCGAATCCCAGGCGGGTACCAATTTTTCTAATGAAATACGAACTCAACAAATGTTCACGATTGACTTCCACGGTGAAGGAATAACATCGTGTAATAAACATTAAACCCGCAAAATTATAATTTGCGTAATCACTGGTGGTAGGACCTCTTGGGAGTCCGCACGGGTAGTTACCACCACCCCGCCTATTTCCGCCGTGAAGCAGTAATGCCTTTCGGTTTGAAGGGTGGAGTAGCCGTTGTAACTATACTGAGACCTTAGAACTTGTATCTCGAGGTGGGTGGCGCGTTTACGTTGTAGATGTCTATGGGCTCCATTAACCACCTAACACCAGGTGGGCTGTAAGCTCGTCCACCCATCTAAGCAATAAAAAAAAAAGTTCGACCTATTCTAGTAACCTCGAGAGGTTATTCTAGATTCACCAAACTAGTATGTGAGCTCACGGGACTCAAACCGAGAGTGTTGCTAATACTGGCCCTAGCAAGAGCAGTGTGCTTCGCAGAATCTACCGCCAAATCGGAAACACGACCCACTGAGAAGACCCGGCGAGAAACTCAGTGGGCTGTGTCTATGGGTTAATTTACTCGCCGAGCCCCTCGTCGCAAGCGACGGGTTCGGCGAGGATGGTGACCGGTGCTTGAGGTACCTAAAAGCACTATTAGTGGATCGAGAGGATCCGTAATGACGTGTTTAGGGCTTTGCAATCGTTGGCACTCAAGGAAGACTTTTGTGATAGTTCCACCAACTGCAACACATGGCACGATTAGTTTCAACAAATGATCATTTTTTATACATCTAATCGTGCAGAGCTTCAGGTTTACTAATAAGATATAAAATTATTGGTATAGTATGATAGGTATTAGTAGTTGTATCTGTGGATTTAGTTATTGTGGGGATATAAAAGATATTACTCTAGTTTTCTAAGTTAAAATCTTTTTCTTCTTGTCCTTATCCCACTTTGCGTGGGGTCGCTGTATAGGGATTTGTCATGAGTTTTACGACAGACCGATTGCCAGACGGCAATTCTTCTTGCATTATATCTTCAATAATATGTACATTGTAACGTGCTATATACCCGTACGAAGTCACAAGACATTCTACCACCAGTAATTACGCAAACTATATTTTTGCGCTTTTCATTTTTACTATCGATATTATTCCTTAACCGTGAAAGTCAAGTCAGTCGTGAACGTTTGTTAAGTACGTGTTTCTAATGAAAAATTGGTACCCGTTTGCGGGATTCGAACACCGGTACATCGCTTAATACGATTGCGTCTTATCTTTTAGGCCACGACGACTTCAAATACTTTTTATTTTTAATTATTTTTATTGCCCTTGTAGGTAGACGTGCATACTGCCCACCTGATGGTAAGTGGTTACCGTTGCCCATGGACTTCAGCAATGCCAGGAGCAGAGTCAAGTCGCAGCTTACCGTAATAATAATATATACTTTAATATTTTATGTGCTACTGCTACCAGGGTTTCCGTATTGGCCAGCCAAAGGCATGTCAGTGAGTCCGGCCGGTCTGGTCGACGTGCGTTTCTTCGGCGCCCACGATCGAGCCTGGGTGCCGGCCAAAGACTGCTTCCTGTACTCGGAGAAGGATCCAAACAACTTTAGAACTAAACGACAGGATATATTGGACAGCATGCAGGTTTGTGAATCGAATGCATTACAGAGCGTTTTGTGTTAGCAACGGCGATTTTGCCGTAGCTCGTCAATTTTTTATTGCTTAGATGGGTTGATGATCTCACAACCCGCTTGGTGTTAAGCGGTTACTGGAGTCCATAGACATTTACAAGGTAAATGCCGCCACCCACCTCGAGCATGAGTTTTAAGGTTCTAAGATCTCAGTTATACAGATGTGTTGTAATTAAAAGCATTTTCGAGGAGTTTTATCGAACCCAATAATATTCAATATGTTTGGATTGAATCATAAGGGGCCATCCATAAAGTACGTCACACGTTAATGGGGAGGGGGGGTATCACCGAAGTGTGACATCGTGTGACAAGGGGCATGGGGGGGTCAATACTTTTGTGACGTCACATGTTAAAATTTAAAATACTAAAACGCAGTTTGTATGTGAATTAAAAATTTTAAAAATTTACAAACTTGATCTATATTTATTAATAATTTTTTGATATATATTTATTGATCTATATTTATTAATAATTTAGCGAAAATTCGTCCTCCAAGAATTGCGGCTAGACGTGCCCGAGAAATTCTCTGTTTAATGAATGATGACGATGCTTTATGGATGGAAGAGAATGATGTCGACACTAAGGATGTTCCTGACGTTCAAATTCAGAACGAAAATGAAGTGCCTGATTTACCAGTAATAGCTGATATAAAAGAGTGGATCCAAAGTCCATGGACAATCGATAATTAAGTTTTTTATCTTTAATTAATATAATTAATCGTTTATTATTTTCTAACTAGTCGTTTGTTTTTTCGGTTTTATGAAATGTTGGACTTTATGTTGATTTTATTAGATTATTATTTAATAAAAATAAGTAAAAAATGAAAATAGCTGTTTTCTCTCGATTATTTTTAAATACATACATAAATTTAAAAAATGTGTGACGTCACATCAGGAGGGGGGGGTTATAAAAATGTGACAACCTGTGACAAGGAGGGGGGGAGGGGTTCAAAAGTCCTAAAATTCGTGTGACGTACTTTATGGATGGCCCCTAATGAGTGGATGTGTGTTGTGAAGGCGCGTGAGACAGTGTTGGTTCACCACGCAGCAACATTACGGACATCCTTTAACTGGTGCTCGATATCGCATATGTTCTAGTTAGTCTTTATTTTAAATACTGATTTAAAAATGTTTAGCTAATTTTGTGTATTGTGGAATTGGAAACGAGAAAGTCATTAGTTTCTTGTTGATTTTTTTGTCAATGATGAAACGGAGTTTCGATTCGATATTAAATTTTATAAACATCTGTCAAGGTGTTTGATCACCCACTTTGTCGTATTTAAATAATAACTTGGATAGTTTTATAGAATTTATTAAACGTAACTTTTTAGAGACAAACAATCTGTTTATATTTTGCAGCAGTAATGGAGGGAAAATGCATTGACACAGATTATACCTATAACATAGATTACCCAACTCAACACAAGGCTTTAATAAGCAAGAATTCCACATGACCACGACTGCTCTGCCGAGAGCAACCGATTATGATGATGATTAAATTCATACGGTTTAACACTAATCCATCCGGTATCAGTCAAATTGGGCGTTCTCAAACATTTGTAAAATTACACACATTTAAATGTTGTAATACTAAACTATAACATACTTCTTAGAATATGGATATGTATTTTTCACTCTTTAATCCTAGTTTTATCTTCCGTTGTCAAAATAAATAAATATTGCATCTAAATTAAGCAATAAAATCGATAACATTTTTATTTATCGATTAGTTTGAAAAAGCGCGGTAGGAATAAGTACAGTAAGTTTAGTAGGTATAAAGGAGATCTTTTACAAATATTATTGTTCATCTTCAAAACGAAATCTCCAACGAATAAAAACAAAACCAGTTTATTTATGGAGGGGATAACCTATAGAAGAGAGACCCTATAGAAATCGCACTTTATCAAGCAATAGTACTCGCGAGACGATAGATTAGATTGTCATATTCCGTTTTTTCCGATTCCGCTTAGAGTCCGACTGTTAATACAGTGTAATACTGTCACAGCGACTGCTAAAATACATCTCCGTTTAAAGTTTTATCTATACTAATATATAAATCCAGAGGGGTTTTTACGGATGTTCCGTTATAACTACTGATATAACTACCATGCATGCGATTGACTTGAAACTTGGTATCCATGTAGAAAATACATGTACTTAATGGATAGGCCAATATTTATATGAGCGTTGGACTCCCTACACCAGTTGCGGGGGCGTAAATTAACTGTAACTTACTTGAGACCTTAGAACTTATATCTCAAGGTGGGTGGCGCATTTACGTTGTGGATGTCTATGGGCTCCAGTAACCACTTAACACCAGGTGGGCTGTGAGCTCGTCCACACATCTAAGCAATAAAAAAAAAAAAGATGAGAATCTTTATGAGCGTGAGAAATAATAATGTTAATTTTCAATACCCAGCGAAGCGGACGGGTACAGCTAGTAATAATATAAGTCTGCATTTTTCAGGAAGCCGAAGAGCACATTCGTAACATATCGAGGAAGTATGGAAAATTCGTCTACCCCCCGTTCAGAACGCAATTCGATCCTGCGAAACTAAACGAGCAAATGAGAGTGATGGTATGTACTAGGCTGTTAATCTTGATGCGCGATATCGAAGTCTCAGAAACGCACCCGCATCGTTTTTTTTTCCTTACTTATTCTCTGGTAGCTTAAGAGGCTACTCCAGCTACGCCCTGACGGGTAGGTGAGCTCACGGGCTCCACCTGAGAGAATTTGCTAACACTAGTCCTAGCAAGAGCAGTGCTTCACAGAATCTCACTGGTGGTAGGACCTCTTGTGAGTCCGCACGGGTTGGTACCACCGCCCTGCCTATTTCTGCCGTGAAGCAGTAATCCGTTTCGTTTCGGGAAACACCGTGGAGGGGAGCTCATTCCATAGCCGGATGGTACGTGGCAAAAAAGACTTCTGGAAAGGCACTGTCGATGAACGCAGCAGTTCCAGATAATATGGGTGAACTCTGCTCCGATGGCGGGAGGTGATGAGGGGATCATCTCAAACAATTCCTCAGAGCACTCCCCATGGAACATACGGTACAATAAATAAATAAACCCGAAATACACACATGATACATAAAAGAAGTAGTATATATTTGAGTTAGACTCGTTATATTTGAGTTAGTTAGAATCGATCCCAGACATGGCTGTGGTAGAAGTAATTGTTAATAGCTCCGTCGGTTTTCAGATACCATCGTTCGAGGGTGAGATACGTGTTACGGTCAAGGATAAATCGCCGAATACAACAAAAGACAAGAGCAGGACCAATTCTAAATGCTCTAAGAACTCTACAAATGGCAGGTGACTACACTGTTTGAACTATGTTGTAAATTGTCGCTTAGCTAATAATATCATGCCCGTCACACAAAAAAACTGGATATCTTCTAAGGATTTTGTCTGATGTGTTGCGGCTCATAAATGGCTAATACATTGCCTTGTGTATTTAGTTATGGAAGCATATAGAAGATAATATGTAGTTTTTCCCTCTAATAACAAATTGAGCAAATTAGATTTTTACGGTATCTTTAACAAAACATCGAAAACTGTTATTGCATACATAATTAATTTAGGTCACAAGTGGTCGAATAATTTGTGCAACTCTATTTATGTTCTATTAAATATTGTACTAGCGTGAACACAGAGTCTAAATAAATAAATCTAGTAATTTTAACACGAAAAGTTAGTTTTACCAAGTCAATACCAAGTACAAAATTATTTGATTATCATCTATACCGCTGGCATCCGAATAACTTAATGTAACCAGCTCTCGTGCTTAAGAACAGCTAAAAATATATATTTTGGTATAACAAATTATTACCGTCAATTGTGCATTGACCTAAGTTTATAATATAAACTCTTATTACATTTTAAATTGCGATTGTTTTGATTTGATTTACCAGTTAGATTTCTACGTGTCTACTAAATATTCATTTACATTGTTAATGGCCTCCGTTAAGGTAAAAATACATTCTAGGTGACCTGACTAAACATAATGACATAGCACAAATAATGTTTTCAGTGACATAAGCGAAGCAGAAGATCTACTGGGGCAGCCTTGTAACAAAACAAATGATGATATTAATGATTCAAAGGACGAGGTGAAGGAGCAGAAGTAAATATATATTTTTTAGTTGCTAATAAAACAATTAGTTAAATATGTAATCAGTTAAATGCATCAAAATAAGATTTTTAATTTTATTATTCATTCATTGCGAGATATTCGGTTTTATCTGTTCAATTGATTATAACTATTACATTGCAGTCAAAAGTTAATGGATGTTGACGAATCTGCGGTCAAAGACACAAAAGAGACTGAAAACTCGAGGAAAAGACGGCGCTCCTGTGTTACAGACACACCGGTGCAAGACAACACAGCCAACGAGAAAAAAAAGCGAGTCGATGATGAAAAATCTGATAAAAAGATAAACACAAAAGATACGAGCAATAAAGAATTACCAAAGATCAAAAAGAAAGAACCAGAGAACGTTATTATTCCAATAGACGATGATGATTCAGTTATCTCGATCGATGAGTCAAACGATTCAGTCAAAGGTAAAGAGAAAATAGTTGAGAAAAACCGAACCGTCACTCCAATAAAAATAATATTACCTAAACATAACCGACACACTCCGAAATCTAGCGGCACCAGAGACTCTCCCAGAACCAGCACCCCCAACGATAAATCTCTTTTGGTGACGCCAAAAGATGAAAGATCTGCGTCAAAACAAAAAAATAAACCAGGCAGGAGCTCCACAGAGAGACGCAGCAGGGAAAGCAAGAGTAGACATGAAAAGAGGAGGGATTCCAGAAGTAACAAATCCCTGAACGGTAGCACAAGTTCTAAAACTGAAAAAAATGACAGGAAGAGCGATAAAAACAACGAAAACGCAAACGCTGCCAACAAAGAGAAACCCGCAAGTAAAATATCAGTTATCAAAGTTAAAGATAGCGAAGCGATAAAATTAACAGAGAAGACTCCGCCCGCAGAGGCTGTGAAGTCGGTTAAAGATCGAACGGCGGAGGATGACGACACTAGTCTGGCGGCAATCGCCCGCGACACGGCCCGGAATGCCGACTCGGTCATAATGAGCAACCCGCCCGGCATGCCCACCATCAGCAGCGTCAGGTCCTTGTCCACGCTGGCCCAGGACACCTCAACGACGACCACAAAAACGAACACGGCATCCGCGTCGGTGGACATAACCGCGGACAGTACGCCGGACTCGAGCGCGCTCAGCAATACCGACTCGGCCAAGTCGCAGAAAGCGAGGAATGAGAACGAGCCCATGGTGGGGAGGGTGGGGGTGCGGGCGTTCGCCAGGATGACGTCACCGGAACGCAACAAAACTAACAATGTGCAAGTAGAGATCAAGACTGAACCGATCGATCTAGACGACCCGAGTAGGCACATGGAGAAGATGGATCTGATGAACGCATTCAAACTCCGACCCGTGAATCAAAGTTCCAGCCTACGTGAGGTGCGCTTTAATAAGGTAACTTACTAATTTAAAATTATCTAAGAGTTGTTGTCTTTTTTTTTATTGTCGTTGTATACAGACGAGCATACGGCCCCCCTGATGGTGAGTGGTCACCGTCGCTCATGGATGTCAGCAATGCCAGGGGCAGAGCCAAGCCGCTGCCTACCATTAAGTACTCTCCGCAAACCTGGTTTGAAGAAGGACATGTCATAGTCTTGCGATGGCCCTGGAAGAACAAACGGCATAATCTAAAGCTTAGCTAAAGTGACTTGTTGTTCTGTTACCGGTCGAACCAGATCATATCTTACATCTCTAATTGTATGGAATTGTTCCAGTGTATTATCTGCAAGTTTTCTTTCATACAAACCATGTCTTGACTATGACACATGAATAAGAAACGAGCCGAATCGGTCGAATCGTTCTCATCACGTGGTGATTGATTTTTATTTGAAACAAAATCAATCTATTTTGATTAATTTTTACCAGTATTTCATGCTATTTAGCAGTTGATCAAGCCAAAGTTAAATTCTACTAATAACAATAAGTAGCGTACTAGCACACGCTAGTTAATGACTAGATTCATGACCTTAAGACCTACTTGCGCAATCCAAATTCACTAATAACATTGAAAGCTCCAGGACAGACCACAACTCACTACCAAAGTCTTCAAACGTGTAGCGACGTTTAAAAAAACAATCTTGAAATTTAGTTTTCTGTTTTATCAATCAAATTAAATAATACACTATAATTTTGATACATTTGTGCAAGGATCAAAATTTCGGATGAAAAAATTCACTGAATTGTATTAGCATACTATGCAATATCACGGCTATCTTGAATATAAAAAACCGTAAGTTGATTGTAGGATTGATTGACATTTTACCTTTACAGGTCGTTGTGACGCCTCTAACGCGAAGAGCGCCGACAGGGGCGGCCGAAATACGTCCGCGTGCGAAGAAGACTTTCCCACAGCCCAAGAAACCCGAAGACTGCCAGCTCAACGGGAAGAACTCCATGGTGTACATACCCATACAGCCGGCCATCACACAGGCGCCGGCCCGACTGCTGCGCCCCGCCTCCGGCCCCCCTGCCAGCCAGCCGCGCTGTGTCGCACCCATCATAGTCAGCAGCTCAGGTCTACCAAACTGAATCAACTTATAGACATTAAGGGTCATGGCACACTATGCAAGCACGACAACGGCACCGCTCCGACCCAACTTTTTTTTTTCCTACCTAAGCTGATGATAGCCTTGAGAGGCTATTTCAGCGTAACCTTAACTAGTAGGTGAGCTCACGGGGCTCAAACCGAAGTGATGCTAACACTGATCCTAGCAAGAGCAGTGCTTCGCAGAATCTACCACCGGATCGGAAACGCGACCCACTAAGAAGATGCGGCGAGAAATTCAGTGGGCTGTGTCTATGAGTTAATTTGCTCGTCGAGTACTTCGTCGCAAGCGACAGGTTCGACGAGGACGGTGACCGGTGCGTGTGGTACCTAATAAGCGCCGTTAACCCAACGATTAGTTTGTCATTTGAATTTGACCCGTAAATCGTGTGTCGTATAATATGCTTTGTAACGTCAGTATAAAAAGCCAACAGCGGGGTGTCTGCGCGTTTGCTGCTACCTAACAACCGTTCGTAGTAGTCTTACAGATACAATACAGAGCCGTGTCGCACATCCGTTATCACGTCATTAACTAGGGTTGTCATAACTAAAAAATTAATCCTATCATAATAAACATTTACGTTCTTTTTGACAGGAAACAATGGTGTAAATACAGTGACAACACAGATGTTGCCGCCTACGCTGACCTCGGCCAGCACCGCGGTCACAACCCTAGTACAGTCGGCGCCCACAGTTGGGCAAGTGCCGACTACCGTCCACACGGTGCCCCTCATGACTTCCGTCAATGGACAGTGGATGTTTAGTTTACAACCTGTGATGTCCGTCGGAGCTATCGATGTAAGCACACAAGGGACATACTAATTTTATATAAGGTAACTCGAGCGAAATGCTCCTGACGAACATATAGGATGTTCCAATCGTAAAATTCAAAGTAGCCCATATATAATATTTGACGGTAGTTAGCGCAATATAGGAATGTATATGAATAACAACTTAAATAAATATGGGTAATTTTTTTAATTGGGTCAGTCACGGAAACGTCCCTAGTGTTTTTTTTAAAACACGAATATTTCAATACTCGTTCGTCTAGTTGAAAAACTAGTAAGAGATAAATTTTATAAAAAATCAGTACTGTTATATTACAAGGTAAGAGTCAAATAAAAAGTACACCTCATTTTTATTTAATTATTTAAATAATAATTTTAATAATTTATTTTAATTAAACTAAGTGGTAGTAGTAATTATTGAACTAAGTAGTACATTGATTATCACACAGTCGAACACAACATCGCCGCTAGTGAACGGTGTCCCGGAAAGGCTCGGTCAAGCGGCGACCGTGGTGCCGGCCGCCGTCGTGTCGCCCGCCCCCGCGCCCCCCGCCTGCCCCGCGCCCCCCGCCTGCCCCGCGCCCCTCGGCGCCGCACCGCCGAGCCGGCCCGGAGACTCTGTCGTCACAAATACTCCCACAGAAGTGAGTTGCCATTTTGTAATCTATCTATATATTAATACGTGAAGCAAAAACTTTGTACCCCTTTTTACGAAAATTGCAATTTTCCCACACTTCAATAGAATAGAGAAGGAGTACAGATTGTTAATATCTTTTTAAATTATGTATAAAAAGTACATTAAATCAACAAAAAAACATTACACTGCACGTATTTGACACACACACGCATGCATACTATATTTTGTATATTGTCAAACTTTTCTTATAGTCCGGTCAATTTGAGAATAAATTATTGTTCATCCTTATTAAAATTTATCTAAAGTGTAGTCTCGGCGAAATCTGTGATTATAGAAGTTATATAGATTATATTAGTGTAGAATATAATATTTTTGGATGGGCGGAGCATCACGGTCGTTGTAGACGGTGACTGTTCTGATACCATGACCATTAACGCTGGCGTTCCACAAGGTTCGGTGCTCTCCCCCACGCTTTTCATCCTGTATATCAATGACATGCTGTCTATTGATGGCATGCATTGCTATGCAGATGATAGCACGGAGGATGCGCGATATATCGGCCATCAGAGTCTCTCTCGGAGCGTGGTGCAAGAGAGACGATCAAAACTTGTGTCTGAAGTGGAGAACTCTCTGGGGCGAGTCTCCGAATGGGGTGAATTGAACTTGGTTCAATTCAACCCGATAAAGACACAAGTTTGCGCGTTCACTGCGAAGAAGGACCCCTTTGTCATGGCGCCGCAATTCCAAGGAGTATCCCTGCAACCTTCCGAGAGTATCGGGATACTTGGGGTCGACATTTCGAGCGATGTCCAGTTTCGGAGTCATTTGGAAGGCAAAGCCAAGTTGGCGTCCAAAATGCTGGGAGTCATCAACAGAGCGAAGCGGTACTTCACGCCTGGACAAAGACTTTTGCTTTATAAAGCACAAGTCCGGCCTCGCGTGGAGTACTGCTCCCATCTCTGGGTCGGGGCTCCCAAATACCAGCTTCTTCCATTTGACTCCATACAGAGGAGGGCCGTTCGGATTGTCGATAATCCCATTCTCTCGGATCGTTTGGAGCCTCTGGGTCTGCGGAGGGACTTCGGTTCCCTCTGTATTTTGTACCGTATGTTCCATGGGGAGTGCTCTGAGGAATTGTTCGAGATGATACCAGCATCTCGTTTTTACCATCGCACCGCCCGCCACCGGAGTAGAGTTCATCCATACTACCTGGAGTCACTGCGGTCATCCACAGTGCGTTTCCAGAGATCTTTTTTGCCACGTACCATCCGGCTATGAAATGAGCTCCCCTCCACGGTGTTTCCCGAGCGCTATGACATGTCCTTCTTCAAACGAGGCTTATGGAGAGTATTAAGCGGTAGGCAGCGGCTTGGCTCTGCCCCTGGCATTGCTGAAGTCCATGGGCGACGGTAACCACTCACCATCAGGTGGGCCGTATGCCCGTCTGCCTACAAAGGAAATAAAAAAAATAAAAATATAATATAGAAGAGAAAGAAATAGAATATAGAGTTATAGATTATAGAAGTTTGAATCTTTAACAATAGGATCATAATAGTGTACAAACTTGTAATTTCACTTAATTATAGTCGAATTTCGACTACCGGAGGACCACTAGTTCATTTAATTTCGACATTATTTACAATATTACATACCACCGCCCTGTCGTGAAACAGTCTTTAGACTTTATGAAGAGCGACTTCGATTTTATGTCCCAATGTGGGTCTTTTATGTTATGATGTCGATGGGCTTTGATACCCGATAAACACAAAAAACTAGAAAAGTATTAGAAAGTGTTCTTTGCTCATTCGTGTAATTGGTACAATAGCGAAGCTTGTGCCTCAAAACCAGCTATGACGTTTACGCTGTGGCTTTTGTTGAAACATTTTTTTTTGTTGCCCTTGTTGGCAGACGAGCATACGGCCCACCCGATGGTGACTGGTTACCGTCGCCCATGGATTTCAGCAATGCCAGAGGCAGAGCCAAGCCGCTGCCTACCGAAAATATATAAATAATAATACATAAATAATAATAATATTATATAAATAATATATAAATAACTGCTCCACTAGAGCAATAAAATAAATACGGATCGTTTGGATTTAGCTTGTTTGACGATGGCTTACAATTATTTGACTTGCGCCAGACATTTAATGGACTCTAGCATGACGAGTCATCGTTACATCTCTCGTCAAACATAAGAGACGTTAGCGCGATTTACGTAAATTTTTGCATAGTAAATATCTTATACGTTAAATCAGACTTTGTCAATAACATCGTTAATGTCTTACTTTCCATGTAGCTCCCGAGGTTACAGCAGCGGCCGTCGATACAAAATCCACTAGATCCCAACTTCCCAATTGGTATTGTACCAGCGCCATCTACCGTCGGTCCTCTAACGGCTAAACTCAATCAGAATGCCATCAAGGTAAATTAGAAATACTCATAAATTCGTAATATAATATTTTCGCTTCAATAAAAATATGACCCACTGTTACATCTATCGTTTTTTCTGGGATCGAAACAATCCTGTCCATATGTTTATAAAATCTATACTAATATATAAATCTATAGTGGTTTTTACGGATGTTCCGTTATAACTACTGAACCATGCATCCGATTGACTTGAAACTTGGTATCCATGTAGAAAATACGTGTACTTAATGGATAGGCCAATATTTATATGAGCGTTGGACTCCTTAAGAATAATGAACATAAATAATAATGTTAATTTTAAATGCCCAGCGAAGCGGGCGAGTACGGCTTGTACTATATAAAAATAAAAATACCCTCAATTGCGAAACAAAAACAAACCAACCTACACATTGAAATTTCGCTGCACAGTTACTCGTTTGGAACTAATTTTATCTTGTTACATTAAATCATAAAGAATGTACCTTAAATTTTGGTAGAATAGTTACTCAGTGTTACGACATTTGTTGCAGCTAGCCGATTTCTTCCGCACGCTACTGGAGGATTCGCTGGATAATCTCGACGATCCATCGACGCAGGTCACGTCCCTGAAGCTGCAGCTCGAACAGACCAAGTGGAGGCACCAGCAGAGACTGGACGAAATCAAACATAACTTTGGTAAACAAACATAAAGTTTCTAATGTGTATTTTGTGTAATATGTTCTTTTTTGTTACAAAAAAATTTAGGAAATGTTACTAATAATGTTTGAAACACCAAACTGATAGCTACCAAATAAAATGATAATGAACTATTTTATCTCTACCTATAAATAGTATTTAGAATGTGGGTTTGATTTAACACTAAACATGCCATAACGGGTCAAATGACCCATTTGGAACTTTCACATTGTGCACGTATCATCTTATTGCTTTTGCACATTTGACTTCACGACTTTTTCTTACGAAATAATCTATACCTACTTATTATACAATTTTTTTGGATATTATTGTTTTTTTTTTGAGTAATACTTGTCGTATACCGTTATCTACCCGTTATGGTAGAAATAGGTGTCACTAAGTGTTGGTATGATTAGTGTTTAATTTAATACGATTCATAGAATTATCGGTGGCGGAAATGCGCGCAACGTTCGAGAAAGAGAAACAGCGGCTCGTCATGGAGACCAGGCGTCTGGCGCAAATCGAATTGGAAACAGCTGTCAAACTAGCTAAATCTAAACAATGGTGAGAAGATTTACTAAAAAATTATAGATTTTATTGTCACCCCAGATGTATAACGCGACTAATGTATGACGCGACACTCATTTGCTGGTAGCCTTCTTAGCTATTACAGCTTCGCCCGGACGGGTAGGTGAGCTCACCCTAGCAAGAGCAGTACTTCACTGAATCTACCACTGGATCGAAATCGCGACCCACTGAGAAAATCTATAATAGTTGTTTGTACTGGAACGTTTCAATAGCTTAAAAAATTTGATACGATACCACTGTTCGAAAAGCAGACCAGCTATGTGTTCTCGTTTGAAGTGTGGTACAGCCGTCATCTTACAACTGAGACTGTAACCTCATCTCTCAAGACGAGAGACAACGTTCACATTATAATGTCTATTGAATCTGGTAACCTGGAGGTTGATTAGTAACACGAATAAAAAAAAATATTTCTAAATTTTTAAGGTTTTTTTTTATTGTTTAGATGTGTGGACGAGCTCACCAGCCCACCTGGTGTTAAGTGGTTACAGGAGTCCATAGACATCTACAACATAAATGCGCTATCCACCTCGAGATATAAGTTCTAAGATCTCAGTATAGTTACAACGGCTGCCCCACCCTTCAAACCGAAACGCATTACTGCTTCACGGCAGAAATAGGCAGGGTGGTGGTATCTACCCTCGCGGACTCCCAAGAGGACCTACCACCAGTAATATCATCGAATATCAGTTATATTATGTATGGGTTAGGTTATTACATTAATTGTGTATATGAATTTGTAGGTGTGCGAACTGCAGCCAAGAAGCTCAGTTTTATTGTTGCTGGAACACTTCGTACTGCGACTACCCGTGCCAGCGCGCGCACTGGTCGCAACACTACTCCGTGTGCACGCAGCAGCGATCAGTAAGTCATCATCATCGTTTTCCTGCCCCTCTCCCAGTTACCTGGGGTCGGCGCAACATGTTTTCTCCTTCCATACTCCTCTATCATATATCATTTCTTCGCTCACTCCCCTCATATTACTTTTTTACTGGTGGTAGGACTTGTGAGTCCGCACGGGTAGGTACCGCTACCCCGCCTATTTCTGCCGTGAAGCAGTAATGCGTTTCGGCTTGAAGGGCGGGGCAGCTGTTGTAACTATACTGAGACCTTAGAACTTATATCTCAAGGTGGGTGGCGCATTTACGTTGTAAATGTCTATGGGTTTCAGTAACCACCTACCACCAGGTGGGCTGTGAGCTCGTCGACCCATCTAAGCAATAAAAAAGAAAAGATAATGTGTATTAAAATTATTTTGAATTTGAATTTCAGTTTTTTATTGTGTGTTTTGAAATATTAATTATTGTGTTCTGATAACAATTTCATACGCTATACATTTTACGCTTCTTAAGTGAACAAATCAATTTATTAATGTTAAAAATTAGGTATAATAATTATAGAAATGTTACAGTGGGGCACGGCACAAAAAAGGTTGGGAAACACTGATATAGTTGATCACGTGCGACAAAAACAAAACTTTGTGTATCAATTCATTATAATTCCATTCCGCTTAATTTGCAGGAAGGCAACAATAATAATAACAGCGACGGAACTGGCGCTCCTGAGAGTAGATCGCAGACAGATAAGTTGCCAGTGAGTATTAATATTTAACATGCTTTTATTAGCCTGGTATGTCTTTTTATGTCACGGAATTTTTAAACTTAATTTTCACCAGCTTCAAACGTCCGATTAACTTGAAAACTTGAAAACCAAGGACCGATAGCAAAACAACAATTCTATTATCTCAACCCGCATGAATTTTAAAAATATGAAATTAATTGTTATTTCAATTTGCTGTTTAAGCATAGTTTTTTTAGTTTTCAAATGACGTACGCTCCCGAAGGCGAAAGCCGAAGAATTATACTAAAATAAACCTTAAGACATACGCCAAAAAATAAACTATAGCTAAGCACAAATATCTGTTTTAGTGTGGAGCCAAGGTTGCTTGTGTGAGCTTTTAACATGTGCTTAGTATGAGTGCGTTAACCCCGTGTGTCATCGGTTTTGTAACGGTGCTCATTGCGTACGCAAAAAAAAAATATGTTAATTTTTTATGTAATTGTTTACCATATCTTCTTAGACGTTTTACTCTTAGTAGAATGGTTGTGGTGTGGAGGGGGTAGACCTGACGCGTCTTACAATGCCCTACCATCGTTCTTCTGCACTCGTTTGCCGTGTAAAGTATATAAATTATAATCGGGGACAAACAAATTAGAATTTATATACGATTGATGTTTTCTAGATGTAGGCATCTTACCTCCCAACAAAAACTGACCTCATGTCTCAAGATGACTCTCGCTTTATGATGCCCATGGACCCTGGTAACCGCTTAATACAAGGCCCGCATGCTCTTTCATATATGTAAGGAATTAAGTTTGTAATCGAGGATGCTACTATTGCGTAATCTTTTGTTGTACTGGCGTTGCAGAAGAGCACCGTGGTGCCGACCCTCACGGTCGGCGGGAAACTTGCCTCCAGATCAGCCAGCCAGGATAGCACGCCAATGTCTTCCATCATCAGTGAGTACGCTTACGAATATCAATACTGTATCACTTATCAAAATTATATCTATATATTCATTATCACGTGAAGCAAAAATTTTATACCCCTTTTTCCGAAAATTGCGCGGACGAAGGACTATTAAATTTCACACACAAGAATATAGAAGAGTGCAGAATGTTAATTTTTTTTTTAAATTATCCGTCAAAAATACATTAAAAAAAACATTATACACACTACCATGTATTTGACACACACACATGCATATTATTTGTTTATTTTCAAACTTTTCGTATTGCATATAGTCTGGTCAAATTGAGAATATATTCAATATTGTTTGTCTTTATTAATATTTGTCTAAAGTGTAGTCTTGGCAAAATCTGTGATTATAAAAGTATAAGTTAAGTCTTTGAGAATAGAATCATATTAATGTTCAAACTTATAATTTCAATTGAATAAAGTCGAATTTCGACTACCCGTGGACCACTGGTTATAATAATTTTGCTTTACATACAATTTTTGAGAGTAAGTTCATTTTATCAGAAATTACAATTTTGTATATAGGCTTTGAAGGGCAGTGTATAGTAATACACGGATGTTCGTTTTTGCCAAATTGGATTTAAAAAATTTATTTATTTATTTATACTTATTGTACACAAAAAGAAAATACAATAAAAACAGATTTAAAGAATGTCTAAATACTATGTACAAAGGCGAGCTTAACTCATGAGTTTTCTTCCAGCAAACCATTATCAGAGAGAAATACGATGTATAAGAGGGGAATAGTGTACAATATAAGAGCTATTAAAGCATGATTTTTTAAACTAAGCATAAAAAAAAAATCTAATATTAAATGAAAAATACATATAAATAAAAATACATAAAACAATAACTTAAATTTAAGGCTTTTACAACATTCAATGTCGAATTCTTTCAACTTCATACTAATAGCGTCATGTGTATAGTTTAGTATAGTGATGTTTACAGTCGTCTTAAGGTAATAGTATCCTGTACAATTCAAGCGCACTGGTTATTCAGGTGGATTAATATTCGTGTTTTATAAATTACAGTGAGCATGGTCGAGGACGTCAGCGGGAACCAAACGGTGAAATGTGTGGGGACGTACAATGGGAGCAAAGCCGGCGCCGTGCCCGCGCAGATACCACCTCTCATAATCAACAAGCAGGTATTTATAGTCCGGGTATCCGTAAATGGATTCCCCAGCAGTAAAAAAAAAGAAGGTATTTAAAGTCCGTTCGCGTTAAGAATGCAGTTAGTCGTCAGTGCAACTTCAGGGTAAAGGTGTATTCACATTGGTGTTAAAATCCAAACACATTATATTTTTAAAGATTGAGTTTAATGAATTTAAAAAGTACACTTTAAAGTTAAAAATCAAAATTAAGTCATTAATATTTTAATCACTATCACTAGTATCGTTAGTATTTATTATAATAAAATAATTTTGTGCAGCGAGTTTCATGACGTCATCTTAGTACCACATGGTATTTTCTGCTTGTAAGACGTAGTCGCAGCAATTCTAAAAATACTAGTAAACTGTTCTTTCGGGCATACCGCATCCATTTGCCGTTTTTTGTACTATACTGTCCAAAGCCACATTTAAATCAGACTGTTTAAAATATTTAAAAACATTCAACTGGTCACTGTGAACTTGACCTTGTAATTTGAAACGATTTGATTGGTTAAGGGGCGGGGCTAGGCCGGCGAACATTGATGACTCACTGCATTCTTAATGCGAACGAACTATAATGTGCATATCAATTTTTCAAGAGTGACTATCACAGTAAAATCTGAAACATCAAGGAAAATCGAATATAATAATGTGCCGAAATGATTCGAATACATACAAAACGAAATCTTTAAATAATTCAAATAATAATAGCATTAAAACTTGATTTTGATGAATATATCGAAGGCTGAAAAGCTATTTAGTTTCAGCGATTTTTATGAAACTTTACAGCGAAGCCATTTAGAGCTTAAATTTTGAGAAAAAAATCATAATAAAAACTTCTTCAGCTATTCGATTGTGGTAAACTTTATTGAAGTTCAATTGAAAACATCGAACTGTTGATACTAATACCAAATAAAATGCACCTTAAATTACAAAGACAAATGTCGCGTGGTAAGCGAATTTTCGCTTAGACCAAACAGCAGTTCACCCCTCGATATATGTGCGGAACAGATCATGTCCACATACTAAGTATAAATATTCGAAAAATATTGTTAATTTCGACATCAGTACTAAATTAATTTTCTATTTGAAGGTAGTTTCAGATTGACCAAAAGCTCACTTAGAGACTTCTTCATTCGAAATTGTTTCATATGCTAAAACTTTAATTTTAGAGCATTATCGTTCAACCAAAGGGTCGAGACTGATACTTGAAGGTTTAAGCATTTAACAATAAGGGAGGTTGCAGCTTTTCTGAATAAAATATTTACTTCACGTTTAGTGTGACGAGTGTTAATTACAAATGAATAGTAATTAATTAAAGTTTCCTTACGACGGTCGCAACGTTTAAAGCTTAAACCGAAATGCGTCAGAGATTTTCAACACGAGCTTGAAACATTATAACTTGGCGGGTAGCCAACTCAGAACACGAAAATATTAGACAAATGCCTGAATCTCGCTTACGACATTTTCAAGATAAACTTGCTTATATATACAAGTTCCAAACATCAACATTCTTATCCTCCCGATCCATTAACAGTGCTTTCAAGTACCTCAAGTACCGGTCACCGTCCTCGCCGAACCCGTCGCTTGCGACGAAGGGCTCGACGAGTAAATTAACTCTCAGACACAGCCCACTGAGTTTCCCGCCGGATCTTTTCAGTGGGTCGCGTTTCCGATCCCGTGGTAGATTCTGCGAAGCACTGCTCTTGCTAGGGCACTAGAGCCAGTGTTAACAACACTCCCGGTTTGAGCCCCGTGAGCTCACCTACTCGCCCGGTCACGCTGACATAGCCCCTCAAGACTATCTATCAGCTTAGGAAAAAAAAACAACATTCGGACCGTCGGTCTACAAGATCATCCCTTTGTCGTATTACATGCACATAACAAAGAAAAACATTTCCACAGATAATGAACGAGGAGAACAAAAAAGTAGTAACGTCGGGAGGCTACCTCATCGTGGGCTCCACGTCCAACGCCAGCGTCAACCCGCCGCGACGCACTCACACGCTGCAGTACTTCACTTAGCGCCGACCGAACTTGGAAATAATCCCGCGGACTGTCCGACAGAAGTAAGGTTAAAATTTTCATGGACATTTTAGTGGAATTGTAACCCAGTGTGGTCGGAAATGTGAAAATGTTGGACGTAGTTCAACAGAAATAGCCCGCACTGAGCCACAGTAAAGCTGTTCAAAAAACAATACATACTGTACTAGCACTAAATTATATGGTTATAGTTTTAGGATGTCGTTACTTCTCTTAATGAATAAATAGACTTGTTTTATGTAACGTCATCTGGTCACCAGATACACGTATTGACATTATTGTAGATATTTCAATACTTTCTGATAAGTTGCATTAAATTAGCTGGTGGTGTCTTGTGAGTCCGCACGGGTATGTACCACCACACCGCCTATTTCCGCCGTGAAGCAGTAATGCGTTTCGGTTTGAAGGGCGGGGTAGCCGTTGTAACTATACTGAGACCTTAGAACTTATATCTCGAGGTGGGTGGCGCATTTACATTGTAGATGTCTATGGGCTCCAGTAACCACTTAACACCAGGTGGGCTGTGAGCTCGTCCACCCAACTAAGCAATAAAAAATAAAAAAATAAGCTTTGTTGAGTGGTAGTACATATTTGAGTAAATGGTTTTTGTTATAGTTTCTACTTCAACGATTTTAAGCCATATACATGTTTGGTTATAAATGTCTGTTTGTGAAGCATTCACAGTAAAATTAAGTGATATTTGCAATTTATGATGCAACTATAATTAAATATAACTATAACATTAAATGTTTTACTTGAAATTAAAGCAATGTTTTTAATGAACATGTATTCTGCATATACTGTTATATAAATTAACAACAAACCATCTGTAATAATATTAGATAGTGTGTAAGCTATCAGAAAAAAAAATGTTACTTGTTTGAATTGGAAATTGGAATCGTTTTTGAACAAAATATAATAATTGTGTAAATAAATATTAAATGCAATAAAAAATTTAGAAATTAGCATTCATCCATCTTTTTTATTTATATGTGGATGAATGGTCTTATAATCTGTCTTTTTCTTTTTTTTGTTATTATTATATCATTATAATAATTTTCAAACACTTAGAAAAATAAAATCCAATATTTCTGTTCTGCAAAAGTTGTATGTTGTCTTTTTCATTAGTCACAGTATACTACTATAGGTAGTTTGTCTCGAAATATTGTTTATTCTAGTATTCCATTAGAAGGACTATCTGTTTATATTTAAAAAAGGAGTATGTATATATTAGTGCATGCGTTTCAGTAGAGTACATAATGCTAGACAAATATTTACGTTATGTACACGACGTATATAATTAAATTAAGTCCCACACGCCCATTGTGCATTTATTTTATGATAGTTATGATTTTATTTGATCATCAGCTGTTTTATTGTCACTAGGTGCGTAGGAAGTTTTTTAGTGTGCTCTGTGAAAAGAATAGAAAAAAAGCAATATTTATGCTAAATGCTAATAATATTAGTATATAGGAAGATCTGTTAAAATAAAACATATTAGAAATTAAGTTTTCGGATTTTATGATATATCAAAATAGAGATGCAGTTGAATGAAAGTGTAAAAATTTGTGCTCAAATAAATTTCTCTGTCCAGTATAGTAACCGGCAAACATCGTGAGCAAATGACCTTGGCTGCGCAGAACCGAATTTTAGATCACTTTGGTGGTGAGGGTGAGGCGCGACGGCAGGGGAAATCGTATCGAGCGCGTTATTGGTAGATCAGTCGAACCTTGCGTAAAGTACGCTTGCGTACAGTGAAAAATCTATCGTTATTAATCGTTAAGTTATATTTTATTATAATTGCTTGTTGACTTTGTTGCCATTGCTATTTGTTGAGTGTTTGTTGATTTTTTATAAAAAATACACTATGCCGCGACAAACTGGTGGAGTATTCAAAAGAAAGGGTAGAAAAATTGTGTACGACGTATATTGCTTCATTATAAAACAGGGGAAGAATGATATTATGGAAAAAGTAAAACAGACTTCGGAAGCAACAAAAACATCAGTGAGTACTGTTAGGTGCATTATTAACGAAGCTAAAGGCTCTGGCTTGCTCATCGTGCTTGGGACTCCGGGTAAGAAAAGATCAGGGAAGAAGAAAGTTACCGGAATGGATAGTTTCGTTCAATCTGTAATAAAAAGGCTTCGAAAATTTTAAAGAAGATATACATTTTAATGGCTCGGAATGAAGTTTACGACGAATTATGAAAGAGCTAGGCTTCAGATGAAAAAAAAAACAGAAAATAATCGGAAGCTGGTAATTGAAAAAAGTAACATTCGATTACTACAAATCGAATATCTTCAAAAAATAATTAATTATAGACAAAAAAGAAGATCGAACCGACCGAGTCGTAAACTACACCGATGAGCCCTATGTCGACTTAACACGATGATGGCGACTCGGGTGATGAAAACAGTGATGATGATAATGGTCAAGATTATGATAACGAAAAAAAAATTACAAATACCAGCTTCGCTTCAACTGAACGAAGACCTGGCAACAGCTCTAGTTTTGACTTAATAGAAGGAATATCTATTTTACCCCAAGATTAAATTATTACAATTATTAACCTATATTTTTTGTTGATGTTCTAATAAATATATAAATAAATACATATGTTGATTTTAATAATTTAATTGCATTATGACGCAGAGTAAATAATATTTTTGCACGTGAGTGTACCATGCGCAAACTTACCCCCACTACGTCAACAAATGCTCAAGAAGTTTGCCGGCTATTATACAAATCATACTACTTTTATGTTTGCGGATTAGAACGTGCGGTTCACTATTTACATAATATTTAAGACTGCTATATAAGGTTTGCTGCAAATAGAGCATTTTAGGTTAATGTGATTTTCGGAAAACACGTTCAATGTGTTTTCGTTGTTGTCGTATGTAAGTTTCATTAAGTGTAACTGTAAAGCGGAATTATATTTTAATTTTCTTATTAATAATGATAGTGAATTAAAATATTTTGTTTAAATATTATGTAATTCCTAGTCCTAGTCAATGCGTATAGAATATTGAAGATCAATCAAATTTATTATATGCGTACATAGGTCAAGCATAAACATACTAAAAGCACATTAGAAAACATACAATATTGATTAGTTTTAAAGATCCAATAGTGACATTGAATTATAAAAAGGAATATTAAGCGTTTGCATTGAATTTTGACAAATATATCTTATGAGATTCATAGCGTGCTTCAAGTAATTTTTCAATGTTGACAGGACCATTGAAATTTGGATTGTGTTGAAAGGGCCGGATTTACAGACCCATGATATATTTTAATGTAGAAATTTGCTTGTCTCTATTTTAGTTTTTAATCATAGTGTAACAGTAAAACGTTCATTACTTTTACTACATTGTACGACTTGAAAGATTAGGCAGTATTTGTAATTGTAAATAATATACTGTAGTTATTAAATAAAAACTTGAAACATATCTGCTTGTTTATGTTCAATAACCCTTTGTTAATGTCCTTGGAGAATATGTGTTATTAATAGGATAATAGTACCATTATTAAAAATATACACTTTCGGGACATTAATAATTGCTGTTATATAGTGTACAAACTGCTACATAATTAAATAGCTTGGGCAATTAGTTAATTTCAAAACCCAAGTACTAAGAACTTTATCTTGACAGACCACAATGAGAGGACATTGTGTGATTTCAAGTATACTCAATTCACGTCTAATTACTTAACAATAAACTTAAAATAACTCAAAAATAATTTGATTATTATAATGGATTAAAGCAAATATGGAAACCCTTGTATATGCTTAGCCAACTGAGTTTTTCGCCGGATCTTCTGTGAGTTGCGATTCCAATCCGGTGGTAGATTCAGTAAAGCACTGCTCTTACTAGGGCTAATTTTAACAAATTCTTTCATGATGAGCCTGTGAGCTCATCTACCCGTTCAGGCGTAGCTGGAATAGTCTTTTAGGCTACCGATGAATAGGGAGGGGAATAAAACCATCATTTCATAGATAAGTAAAAAACATTAAACATGCACTGAGCTAAAGCTTAAAAATTTTAAAGAACTTTGTACAGTCGAAACAGTATTTATTTCCTTTAGACTTTACATAATCAAGTTTAACATTTTTTTAAATGATAGAAAATAGATTGCAAATAATCTGTGATTATATTATTTTCTGTACATGTTTTACAAATTTATTTTGTTGTAGATTTTCGAGACACAAATTAGACATATTATATATTTAAAATTGATGCTATTTGATAGTAAAATAAATAAAGCTTAATTAGCAGTCAGTCTTCTCAAGATGTTGCCTCAACTGCTTATTTACAGCCAAGACTTCATAGTATTTATCATAACAATCACACATAAGTCTCACTAGTTCCGATGGATTTTTGTGAACAAACAACAGTATACAGACTGGTCATATGTTTGAGTTATTTATAATTTTTAATTTGGAGCATATTAAATTATTATGAATAATATTAAAAATCAAATTTGGCCAAAACTTGTAATTTAATTCATCATAATCACCATAACCAAATAATCATGATTTGTAAGAAGCCGCTCCTGCCTTTGCCAACTGATCTGCCATCTCGTTACCATGTATTCCACTATGTGCTTCTACATAATTCCACTTAATGTCTAATTTGTGCTGGACACTATCTAAATCTTTGAAATCTTTTTCGTTTTTTACTGGTTCACCAGACTGCAATTTCCAACCTTTCCTTTTCCAACCTATAAAGATAATGGATAATTAAATTTGTGCAAATCAAATGTGTGTAAAATAGCTTTACTCAATTAATTGAAAAGTGGAATATTAATATAGTTACATAAACAAAACATAAAACATAGTTAATGGTAGACTAAATTGTTTGAATAGCATTTACCAGGCATCCATTTAGTGACTGAATTGATTAAAAATTTAGAGTCTGTGTTAATTGATAGTTTTGTAATTCCATTTTGTAGTGCTTGTTTTATAGCCTTAGTAGCCGCTTGTATTTCACCACAGTTATTAGTTGCTCTGCCCGATACCGGTTCACTAACGTTTAGAGAGTGACCGTCTCCCCAGTACACACCCAAGCCTGCTTTCGCACTACTCCGACCATTTGCTGAGCATGCTCCGTCAGTATACACCTGTACAAAGCCATGAGGGTCCGTTTCAAAATCGTTGTTGTCTTGTCTTTGTTTTTTTGGTTCTGGTGGATCAATCATTATCGTTTTTCGTTCAGGTTTAGCACTATTTTTCTTTATTATTTTATCAACTCCTTTCTGGAAACCTTTTAATCTTGCTTCAATATCGTCCATTTGCTTCGTTAAAATAGTGTTCAGGTCATCGGATATTTCAAAATCTTCATCGAAATCGTCCTCAGCTTTAGTTTGTGATTTTAATTTGTTTTCATTCTCATTCTTGTCATTTGTAGTGGTCGAATAGGGACGTTTCAGATTATTAGACGCGGTTTTTTTATTTCCGACCTTAAAGCTAGTTCCAGGTTTAGAAGGCGGACCCTTATTACCTCCTTGGGTGACTACATAGTCCTGAGCCTGATTTATGGTGTCGAATTTTTTGTACTTAGCGCCAGAAAATCCTTTGACCTGAGCTTCACAATCTGCCCAAGTCATAAAAATTCCTGAGGTACGACCTTTTGCCACTGCGTAAAATGGCATTTTAGGATACGTAAACGCTTTATTTACACACAATCTTGTCTCTTTTTTCAAAAACACAGTTCGAAAAATACTTAGCCACTTTGACATTTGGTTTGACAGTTTCTTGTTTAGTTTGATTCGACCATTAGGTTGGCAAAGAAAAAGTAACCGAAGACGCTATCCAGATAAATCTGTTTATCAAATAGCCGAAACCAAGATTAGTATTTAAAAAACGAATGAAATAAAATAGAATCAATGAGATAAGATCATAGCAAGTAGGTGTTTGGTAAAGAAACTAGCGATTAGGCCGTTAAAAATTGCTACTTAAATCAGAACGTTCAATAATTCCTTATCCAACCGCGACGGGACAACGCAAAGCCACCGCGGCGCCGTCGCCCGATACATGTCTTGCTGGATTCCCCGGATTCACTCTCGGTGCTTTTAGTCCTCTCCGTCCTCGTCAAACTCGTCGATAACGAAGACGAAGAGCTCGACGAGCGAATTAACCTGTAGATACAGCCCACTGAGTTTCTCGCCGGATCTTCTCAGTGGGTCGCGATTCCGATCCGGTGGTAGGTTCTGCGAAGCATTGCTCTTTCTAGGGCTAGTGTTAGCAAATTCTTTCAGGTTGAGCCCATGAGCTTACCTGCCCATTCGGGTGTAGCTGGAATAGCCTGGAATACCAGTGAATAGGTAGGAAAAAAAATAAGCAATGATTATGTAAATGAATAACAAACAATTATAGTGAATATTTGGAATACAAAAGACGGATTGAATTTGGAAAGAAAGGCGGATTTTATCTTTGACTTTGATATTTGTTTATCGAAACACTGATAGCTAGGGGTATTGTTATGACACAAACCACTGGTAACTGTGTGATTAGTGCAAGTTTTATAACTTCTCGATCACGTAAAAGTTAACTTAAATTTGTATGGCATTGGAACAGCGTCCCACGTTCGCCGCTGGAGGTTACGACATTTCCGCATTCTCCCGTCGATACAATTATAGTCAAACATTATAAATATATGTACTAATTTAAGGCCTTCATTTAAAGAGATAATTTGAAGCCGAACCATATTAGAGTGCTGTGTTGCTTTTTATTTATCGATTAGACGTGTGGACGGGATCACGGACCACCTGTTGTTAAGTGGTTACTGGAGCCTATGGACAACGTTAATGCCGCTAGCTACCTCGAAACATGAGTTCTAAGGACAGTGTTACTTTTTTTTTTTTTTTTAATTTCCTAGCGCAAATTTCCTTTCGCAAGCGACGGGTTCGACGAGAACGGTGATCGGTGCTTGAAGTACCTAAAAGCACTGTTAGTGGATCGGGAGGATCTGAAATGACGTTTACGTGATTAGGGCGACGTCTACTGTTTACCATTTGGCCCGCAAAATAGGCTATGTAGTTTCCGGCGGCCACGACAAGAAGGTTTTCGTGTCGTGCCGCTTTCCCAAAATGGTGCACTGATGCCGACTGAACATACTAACTGATGGAGTGGAGCTCCAGATTATCATGGAGATCCATGTTCCTCATATACCACAGTGCTCCGACGGGTATCCTACAAAAACAGGATTGTATGACTTGAAGGGGTTTTAAATTACTGCGGGCCGCGTGAACGAACACTACACCTGCATAGGTCAAGACCGAGCGTGTGCAAAATTTGTAGAGTGTCAACTTATTACGAAGGGATAATTTACTTCGCTTGCAAATCATCGGATAGATTTTTACAATACAACGGCTGCCTCAGCCTTTAAACCGAAACGCATTACTGCTTCACGCAACAATTCACTTTGAATTGTACATCAGTTATTTATTTAAGATTGAAGAAATATATTTGCTAGAACAAGTATAAAGAAATGAATAAAACCACATAGAATACAATGATGTAGTTTATTAGGAGACTTAACTATATGTTTGTCACCTTAAATTCACATGTTAACACACCGTTACCTACTTCATCGCTAAATTACGTAAAAAACTTTATTAATACCTAAATGTTGAGGTTAGGTGTCGTGTATCACCTGCTTTATCAATTGTTAATACTGTATGAAAATTAAACAATTGAAATTCCGAATTGAAATGTATATTATATTTTAATATTTAATGTTTTTGTATGAGCTAGACCTCTGGATATCTGCAGACGTAGATAAGTGGATAGACTATTAGTAAATGCGGTATCTAGTCACCGAATCCTATTTCGGCGGGAAGTGGAAGGTCCGGCTCGGGGCATGGGATAGGTTTTTCGTCCCTAACATCCCGGTGTCCAAATTGATTACGCGCAATGTTGCAGTTACCTATGCGTTCATTATGAATTTACATATTTTATAAATGAGTCATCTATTATCAAAGGCGGCAATCTGTGCATTTAGACAAAAAAATGTTATTAATATGTCAATACAGATTGATTGAATATAATCGTCTCCTTCAAAGAATACGGTTCAAAACCTGCATTAAATACAGTATTAACTTAACCTGTTATTTATCTAAGATGTCGTTCAGAAGAGTTTTGTGACTGCCAATGGAATACAAAGTCAATAATTCGTTTTTCTGATTTACCAATAATTGTCCAAAAGTCACATCGCCGGCTTTGTTAATAGTCGACTCAAATATGACATTTTAGCAGTGAGCGTGGCGATGATGAGGTCATAATTAAATTAAATCACATATACGTATGAAAAATTTCTAATTCAACCAATTGATGTTATTTTGTTTTAGTTACTTCGAATATAACTAATTTAAATTATATTTGTTGTAAATTTGTCCTTAAGTAAACTTAATGCGTTATAGCATTAAATAATAAACTTAGCTTTACATTCAAATAAGTGGATTACGATTTTATTGAAACTGAATACAAAATAAAAACCACATTACATTAAGTGTACTTGTGTGTGTATTACTGGGGCTTAATTCCATAAAATTATAATGCATTTAAGACTATAAACTAAGAGATTAAAATTAAAAGCTAGTACCTAATAAGGATAAGGTACTTACTTTTAATATAAAATCATCATGAACGTACTTACGTGTACGTGCCTACTTTTGTATTATAATCGTAAAATATTTACTTATTGTTTTTTAAATACATATAACAAACCTGTCTACTTTCTAAATTTTGAATACTTAAGGAATTAATAAAAAACAAAACTCTACCGAAACACGAAATATAATAAGTTTATAATATCGGTATGTACAGAGTTGTAGTGTACGTATTTTTTCTAATTTGATTAAAATAATTCAATTTTACAGTTCATTGAACCGATTATAGCACGTAAAAAATTCTAAGTAATAATAATGAAACATACTTTTAAACAACATTGTAACACATATTCATAAAATTTGTCAAACAATTTCAACAATATTTTTGGTTAATGATTGGTAAGGTTAGTCAATAAATTTTATGTCGACACATAATTAAAAATGTAAACATGAAGAGGTAAATTCAAATGTTAACGCGATTAGTGATTTTTTTATATTTAGGCTGTCTCAAATAAGGTCACACTTCCTGATTGATTTTGTTATGGAAGAGAACTTGTGTGATAATGATTTTTCAGACATAATTCGAGATATCTGCCAACGGTACGAGAGGGTTGTCACCTTCGATCAACAAGTAGTTACTATTGTTGATCGAAGGTTGTCACACACCGTCGATTTCTTTGACATTACGTGTTTAAATTAAGTTGCTTCCAAAATCAGCATAACGCAACTTTGTGGCTTTTTAATAAAGGGAATTTAAGAAAAAGTTTGATTCGGAGTGCGTTAGTAAGTGCGCACAAGCCCAAAAATTAAAATTACTTCTAAAAATAGTATGGTATGTAGGTACGTAATTAACCATTAAAATAGGTAGACTTGGTAAAAATATAAGCTGTCCACCACAGAATGCGACATATTTTGAAACAAAAAAAAACTGTCAATTTCAAACTCGTTCTTTGGTCGATTTGACATTTCAAAGATTATTGATGCGCCCATAGGCTCGTAACAGCACCTGAAGACTAGAATATCTAATTATTGTATTATTATAACCTAGTAAAACCTTCAGTGAAAGCTTATAAAACATTTCTCGTTATAGTATCCAAAGTAAATTATTTATCTATATGATATTAAAATTAGTTCTTTGCTTGAGAATTGCAGAGATAGATTGGCGGCCACCTAGTCAAGAATACAAGCATAAATCTGCAATTGGTTAAGGCCGATATGTTTGTTTGTCGCTTCATAAATGATATTCGTACATATATCTGTGTGAAAAACAAATATTTGATAAACAAAAAAGGAAAATTGTGAATGATGAAAATACACTAGAAAAGTTCCGTCAGCTTTTACTGCAAGAAAATATTTCCTAATATTATACAGAAGCTTGAAATACAGATTCACTATGTCTTCTAAGATTTCACTAATTACTAGAAATTTATCATATCATTTTTTGAATGTGTAAATTCGTGCTAAATAAATGGTTTTTAAGTAAATACCAAAAAACGTGCTATGTAAATCCAATTTAATACACCGATTATTATTATTATATCATTTAGTACATGTAATTACGATTCGTTTAGATATGGTCTAGAATTTGAAATTCTATCAGACAATTCAAAGTTTTTTTATCCAAGGTCTAGCTTTAGCTACATAAAGTCTAGTAGTATTTTTTTTTATTGCTTAGGTGGGTGGACGAGCTCACAGCCCAACTGGTGTTAAGTGGTTACTGGAGCCCATAGATATCTACAACGTAAATGCGCCACCCACCACCTAGAGATATAAGTTCTAAGATCTCAGTATAGTTACAACGGCTGCCCCACCCTTCAAACCGAAACAAGTAAAGTAGTAAGTCCAGTATAATAATTACATAAACGGTACGTGATGAATGCCGCACTTTGGTTGTGTCACTGAAATCCACTAGCACATCTCTTCGCGGGGGCGAAGAAAAAAGCAAATAAAGGATTTACCGGAGAATAAGTAACACCGTTCTTGTTATTTGCAGTGGTTAAAGCGTATTGTGAGCCGGCAATAGTAGGTATCATATCAACAGTCATGAGTTCGGACTTGAAGGGTGGTCTTCGACCTCATGTCTCAAGGTGGATGACGGCATTCACATTCAAATATCTATGAGCTCCATTGAACACCAGATAAAAAATTGACCGATTTTAAGACTTCATTTGTAGCTATGTGTGTAATCCATAATAAATCAATGTATAGATTTGTCATAACATAAGATATTAAAGAATATACGTCGCATAATTATGTCATGTTTATTTCTTTCAAAAAGAAAAACTTGGGATCGATTTACTGCCTAAAATTCCTGCAACCGTATTTCAAAGTGAGGCCTGAAATTTAAGAACTGTTAGCGTTAACAAAATTACTAGTAAACAGTTAAAGAGTGTATTTGGTATTATGAGTGGGGACTACGGTCACGCCTGATGAAATCACACGATCATTCATAGATCCTTTACAATACAGTGCAAGCTGCTTAAACGACGCGAATATGAAATGGCAACTTATTTACGAGGCGCTCCAAGAGGAATCAATTTTTTTTTATTAAATCTCAAAAATTTAAACCACATATACTTTTACCGGCAGGCTTAGGCAAGGCTTTCAAGAAATTACGATCAGTTCAAGGCGATCGTTCCTACTCTGTCCTAATTAGCTATAGGTACTTAATTGTTATATTCACATAATGATCCAGTTTTTAGATACCTACGGATTTTCATTCAAAGTTAAACCGCTTTGGTTACATGTTGTAAATTTAGTATGCGGCATTTCGAAAATATTTACTAAGTCATTTTGAAATGTATGTGCATAATATCAAAAATACGTCAACTTTTATAGTTTCATATCTGTTATAGCCTGATTTTGTCACGACAAATAAATAAATAAAGCTTAATGGACGAACGTTTATTAATGACTGGCAACATTAGTATCTTTTGTCTTATAATAAAATATTAATAATGTGGATGGAGCGATGATATGATCAATCAAGAGCACGACGGAAAATGGCGGCGATAATATGAATCATAGATTCTACGTCAGTTACATTTATTAGGTATGTAATATATATATGTACGTGAAAAAATCTACAACACACATTAATAATTCACATGCAAACAAAACAGTTGCTTGATATGGTTAATTTGAGACTAAAATATACGTATTAAATAAATTGATACACAGGTATTAATACTATTAAAATGCCAAAACTAGTCTGTGTCGTAGTTCGAGAACATTTTTCGACGTACGTCACACTCACAAGACGCGCACTAAACTACTAGTTATTACTTGTCTATCAATCGTCTAAAGTCTACACTGTCACAAGGCACGTATCGACCACTAGGATACGCTGAAAAAATATTTCTCTGTATCGAACAACCGTATAACAATAGAGTCATTTAAAAAGCTAACACTACAAAATGTTTTGTAAATGGCGATCTTTGGCGACGCAGCACACCGACCGGCGAACGGTGTCGGTGGATCGTTACAGAGCGAGACAGCACGATGCAGTCCGCCGCTCCTATATCGAGCACTCGTCACTGTCGCGAGCGTAGTCGCCGTCCTCCTCGTCCCTGCGGGGGCTATTCTTCTTCACGTTGTTGGCGACGATGCCCGTATTCACTTTACTGAAGAGACCGCTTCTGTTCACCCTCGATATGTCTCGTTGGGGACTGAGTCGTTCTGCGATCGCCCTCTCGTAGTTATCGGAGATCTTGTTGATGCCATTGACGGGGCTCGTCGCGGGGGACCGAACCGGAGACACTGCGTTCTTCGTATCCACATCAAGTCTACCAGTTGCGACGCTGTACGAAGGCGGGTCTCTGGTTCGCACTCCACTAGACCCGAGCAGCTGGGAGTAGAGGAAGCTGTTGTTGCTGAAGCCGGAGTACCGATTGTCCATCTTGCCGTTGACCATCATCAGACTGACTGGTTTTTCTGGAGGGACAGGTTTCTCTGGGAGCCTTTTCTCGGCGAGTCCGTTATTGAGTGTTGCGTTCTGTTGTTTCCATCGTTCGGTCCCGAGGGAATATATGGAGCTAAGGTTCACGTAGCCGGGCGCGAGAGGACCGCCTTCGCTCAGCGTCGACTCCTCCACGCTCGAATCCTCCACCACTTCAGTATTCGTTATATCCTCCATATTGGGCGACAAACAGTCTTCGTCCGTCTCATCGTATGAGCTGGAAATATAGATTAGTTTCAATATCACGATACTAGTATACGATAATTCGAATAGAACAGTATGTACTGAATGCATTGTTCTCTGTTAGTTTCGCTTCATGCCGAATGCTGATGAGTTCGATTAATAATAAACAAAAGCTTTAAAATGATATAAAGTATAAAAGATAGCATACATATTATGTACATAGTGGATGTTTGAGTTCATCAGTAAGGCAGACGAGTACTTAAGCGAAAATCAATACCAAAAATATAAATGATTTGGCGTTATCGATATTCGGTTTCGTGATTCGTGTCGGATACATTAGATTTCAGTGCAAACTTTGAACACAGTAAGCGATATGGAACACGATGCACATGTGGTCCACGGGCGTCAATCAAGCTCACATCAGAAGCAGCGTCGGGACACAGCATTGCTTTCGTGTGCGCGTATAAATACAAGAAACATACTCTGCAATTCACACTTTATTTCTTACCCTAGCATAGCCAGTTCTGTCTTCCTCCCTGATGAAAGAAATCATAAATAATGAAAATATAAAATTATATTTATATAATATATATAAAAAAAAATAACATAAATATTAATACATAAACAGATATAATAATGTGAACTAAACATTGAATTGAATTTATAATGAAGATGTCAACTAATAGTGGGTCTTTTGTTAAAAATGAGTCTAGTTTAAAATTAACATTTTCGGGTTAAGAACTGTACGTGTTTGCATTCAGAACATATTTCTGTTAAGATATTTTCTAACACAGAAATAGGTAGAACGGTAAAGGCACGGCGTATCACTTTCTAATAACTAATTTGTTATTTACTTAAGTTCTTCAAATCATTCGATTATCGAATATCGATTCGAGGGCCAGGTTTGATTTTGATTCGTAAGTCGTAGACACAACTAAAACTATTTTTGACTGGATAAACAGCCAGACCGCAAGATAATATTAGTTCGCTCAGTGTGAAATGAAACGTAAAAGTCTGGAACTTTTTTTTAAATAGACGATAGCACATTAATCAAATGTAGACGAATAACGCCTTACTCGTCCATGACCACTAAAACCGCAAAGCCTAAGTAACGTAAGAAATAATATAATGACAATAAAAAATGCGGGATTAAACCGTAACAGTTCTAATTACAGTTTTACGTTATTTTTATGTACGAATTATTTTTTATACATAACTAAATATTTAAAAGGAAAATTGAGAATCATGATAGGTCTACCAAGCTTTGATAACTTACAACCTTTTAAGGGACCGTTTCGGATTAAAAGGACTTTGAAAATTCTCATTGGAAAGTGAGATTATTTTTAATTAAGAATTTTGATCACTTCGGAGAGAAAAGACGTAAGAAAATGGGAAAAAGAAGACAAAAAATCTTAATATTTGAGAAAATGACTTAACACATGCAAAATATTATGTACTCAATAACGAAACAATTAGCTAGGTACTATACACTAAGATCAACGTATATTGTTCTAGTTTAGGGAAAACTATAGGAAAACTAGCATTCGCCAAAAGAACAATGGCAGCTTTCTATACAACATTTTACCTGATATCTATTTGAGGCGTCTTGAAACAAAAAAATACTAAAACGATAGGAATAACATAGCTTAAGCTTAATCAGAAATATTTTTGGTATTAGAAAGTCACAAAAAAAAGATATCAACGTGTTTACTTTATAATTTGAGGTTATCTATCAATAAATAGATTTCTCTGATTTTTGTAGGCACGGACTATAACAAATTGAAAAAATAAGTAAATGATATGTTTAAATAACATTTTAGTTTCATTATCATAGATGAACCAAGGATACACTTCTAATAGTACTCGAGTAGGTACCCTTAGCAATTGCAGAGCTACCTCGGTAAATATACATATTATATAGTTTGTTCTTTCTTCTTTGTAAATGTGTAAAAATGTGTGTCAGAGATAGGTACTTTTAACCTTTTGAACGAATTAGTCACATATTTGCGACAAACGAAGGCTTGCAAAGCTATTTTAGTATAGTAGAATTATTTTGTCCGTGCAGTTTGGGTCATAAAAAATCGGAGCGGTGAAGCAAGTATTTCGCTCTCTCTTCCACTCACGAGCCTTATGGACGGGCATAGTCATGCGCATTATGTCAGTTGTTATACTGTTCAAATCATTGTCATCTGAAGTGCTGGCATTACTATTATATGTTTAGTTATTTAAGTACTAATTGTAAGAAAGGATAATTAATATTATTATTTTCATTTTAAATACTTTATGAATATTATTCATTATCAAAAAATATTGCTTTTTGTCCCAATAGTATAAATGCCATCCTTTACAAATGTATTAAACCGGAAGTACACAAAAATCGAATTAAAAGCTTATAAAATTAACATTTTTTCGTGGCTTTGCCACGTAAATCTAACATCGTATAAAAAACGAGCAAATAAAATGATGAAGTTTCGTTTATGTCTTAATCTAAGACGCCTTTTAAAACATTCAGGTAAAAAATTGCCATTGTTCTTTAATGGTAAATCTAAAAAAAAATTCAGATGTTTATGGTCTTGTAACGAGACCTTTAAGCTTATTTCTAAGCCTATTCTCTAATTTTTTATTTAATCAAAATCAAACCCAGCCCTTGTTTAAGATTTCGGTCGTTGCTGTAGACAATCATCACTCAAATAAAAAAAAGTGACACGCCAAAATCAAGTATCTTTCAACGAAATTAGATCTGTGCTGAAAATTCAAATAAAAGGTATGTATGTGCAGGTCCTATATTCGTGATAACAGAGCAGGGGGTTTATAGGTATGTTCATAATGCACCAAAATGCTTTAAAATACGAGTGCTGCATACATTCTAATGCGCTTACATTACCTAAATAATATACTATTTGTATAATTTCAACCCGTTCAGCCCGTTAGTCCTGCACAATTCATAGAACCGTTTTATACACCTTTTTTTCTCTGTTTCTTTCATTATCCTATACAATTGCCTGTACGTGTGAAAGAGATGGATTATTTTTGATATTTTTAGATTATAAATGTGTAGGTAATTTAGATTTTTAAACGTTTCTTACATTTGTTCTTGGGCCTCGCTTCCGCCTTCTTCGGCTACAAGGAGTTCGTATTCTTCAGCAGCGAATCTGTCCCATTCTGACATCTGGAACAGAATTACGAAGTGTCAATTTATTAATTTCAGTACGGTACCTATGTAATGTGTCAGTCGAGCACATAGATAATACACCACGATACACTTAATATTTAAGTATATGGCCGTTTTCCAATTACAGCACAATTAACCATTGCTTAATGGTAGTTTTCCAATTACAGAGCATAATGCGACTCAGTGACGCACAATGCCGAATTATGCTGAAGCTTAGTTGAGCATTATGCCGCATAATGCGCTCTTGTGCTGTAATTGAAAAACAGCCTATGTTTGCTTGCACTGTCAACATCATACGTATACTTATTGACGAAGAATAAGTAAATAGGCTATGCTTCGATAGGATAGGTTTAAAAGCGAACAATTATTTCTAAAAAAATACATAACTAGCATAAGTACGTTTAAAAGAAAATCAGGAAAAATAATTGCAGTAAATTTTGCGTCTTTAATGAAAACAACGCTGCGATTTGTTTGTTACTGATGCAATCCGATATCTGATGCATATAAAAATTCGATATTGAGAAATTGTTTCACTAAAATGCATTAATTGTCTATCGCTTACATCGTACACATACATTATTTAAATTTAATTTTTTTTTGTTTTTAACTTTTTTTGTATTGCTTAGATGGATGGTCGAGCTCACACAGCCCACCTGCTGTAAATTGGTTACTGGAGCCCATAGACATCCACAACGTAAATGCGCCACCCACCTTGAGATATAAGTTTTAAGGTCTTATAGTTGATAGTTAACATCTCCATATCTAACATAAAACATCTCCAGTATTTTAGATAGTGTTTCTGAGAATAATTTATGCATTCTATGTAATATAAGTGCATTGCATTTTTTTCATTTCATGGATATGTACTCAAGGTGATCATACCCTCATTAATACAATTATTGGATAGTGTTTACTTACTTACACTTTTCATAAATTAAAATGCCATAAATTTAGATGTTTAAATATAGGACAAAAATAGGGATATTTTCATATAATAAGTACTTGCGGTTTTACAACGAATGTCGAATGTCTGGATTTTTATTTAAAACCTAAAATGTATTGTTTCAAAACATTCTTATGAATTAATTAGAACTGTACTCTGAATTAATGTCTTAGTACAATCTTGGATCTAAGTAGGTACATCTAATGGTGGTAGGACCTCTTGTGAGTCCGCGCGGGTGGGTACCACCACCCTGCCTTGAGACCTTAGAACTTATATCTCAAGGTGGGTGGCGCATTTACGTTGTAGATGTCTATGGGCTCTAGTAACCACTTGACACCAGGTGGGCTGTAAGTTCGTACACCCACCTAAGCAATAAAAAAAAAACTAATATCTTCTTATCTCTCATCATCTAACATAGAACAATTTGTATATGTGGCACTTACTTCGCAATCGGAGTCTCTTTGTGTAGCGAACGGATCCCTTTGTTCGTGGTCGAGGTACTTCTCCAAGTTGAAGAAAGTGTCGAAGAATATTGGGGTTAATTTGCATTTCTTCAGGTCGCTCAACGTTATTTTTCCCGTTTCGGCTGGATGCACCATGTCTAACATCTACAAGGGAATAATTGAATTGAGAAATTCCTAAAACTTATTTCCGAGTGTTGGCTATTTGAATCGAAGTTACAATAGGCCTTTAAAGTATACTTAAAATTGATTTTAATTTCTAAACATTATTTATTATTCGACTTTTATTTATTTATTGCTTAGATGGATGGACGAGCTCACAGCCCACCTGGTGTTAAGTGGTTACTGGAGCCTATACACATCTACAACGTAAATGCGCCACCCACCTCGAGATATAAGTTCTAAGGTCTCAGTATAGTTACAACAGCTACCCCACCCTTCGAACCGAAACGCATTACTGCTTCACGGCGGAAATAGGCAGGGCGGTGGTACCTATCCGCGCGGACTCACAAGTGGTCCTACCACCAGTATGAAACCAGTATGAAATTTAAACTACTTATGTGAAACATTTTTTTACTGGTGGTAGGACCTCTTGTGAGTTCGCACGGGTAAGTACCACCAATCCGCTTATTTCTGCCGTGAAGCAGTAATGCGCTTCGGTTTGAAGGGTGGGGCAGCCGTTGTAACTAACTATACTGAGAACTTAGAACCTATATCTCAAGTTGGGTGGCGCATTTACGTTGTAGTTGTCTATGGGCTCCAGTAACCACTTAACACCAGGTGGGCTGTGAGCTCGTCCACCCATCTAAGCAATAAAAAAAAGCATTATTTTTTTATTTGAAAAGAATTATACATAGTTATGTTTTCGCGCGTTTTAAATGGAAATTGTCGTGAAACTGAGACAATGTTTGGTGTATTTACAGCTAAAAGTATGTTCCTTTTTGTACCTATTAAATAAAGGTTTCAGTAAACTTAGAATTGTTTCGAAATAAAAAAAAAGACATTCTTGTTCTGTTTAGATTAAATTTATAGTATTCCTTCAGTCTTAAAGAAAAAGCTCTTACAGAAGTTTTTTTTTATTGCCCTAGTAGGCAGACGAGCATACGGCCCACCTGATGGTGAGTGGTTACCGTCGCCCATGGACTTCAGCAATGCCAGGGCCATAGCCAAGCCGCTGCCTACCGCTTAATACTCTCCACAAATCTCTTTTAAAGAAGGGCATGTCATAGCGCTCGGGAAACACCGTGGAGGGGAGCTCATTCCATAGCCGCACGGTACGTAGCAAAAAAGACCTCTGGAAACGCACTGTCGATGAACGCAGCGGAAATGAGGGGATCATCTCAAACAATTCTTCAATTGTTAAGAATAAGAAAAAAATCGTTTTTTTACTATTCCTAAGTGCCGTGGAAGCAGTAGCTTAGGCTTCAATTGTTATTTACATTTGCATACCCACAGATGTCTAAATGAATCCGGGCTTATCTATTTGAATAATTGTTTTGATAGTAAAGGTTATTTTCAACTTTAGTACGAGTAGGTAGGTACCTGACATAAGCAGTCATTGAACGGCAGAGTTTCTATGCCAATAGCTTCCATCCGCTGCATCTGCTCCTCGTAGAAGTATTCGAGTTCGTACATTGATATGTACCCATCGCCGTCAATGTCCATGCATCTGAAATATTTATATTTATATTAAACTAGCTGACCCGGCAGACTTCGAAGTGCCTCAATCAATAAATAAACGACCTAAACTTTTGTATAAAATAAACTTAAAAAAAACCAAAAGGAATCCATCCGACGGGGGACACATCAAAGGAAAAACAATTTATTTATTTTCGAGCATTTTGATATTTATCTACCTTTTAAACCTTCTCTGGACTACCACGAATAATTCAAGACCAAAATTAGCCAGATCGGTCTAGCCGTTCTCGAGTTTTGGCGAGACTAACGAACAGCAATCCATTTTTATATATATAGATGTATTAGTTCATTGATAATAGCGAAGTTGTATTCTTAATGTCAGAGCTATTAGTAGAATCGAACGGCAATTGGAAGTGGTATAGCTTTTAGAGCTTTGGGTATGCGTCCTTGGGGATGTAATTGATACATCCTTACCGAACAATGTGGCGATTGTACGGTCCTTAGTGCTCAGCCACGAGGCTTGGGATTTCCTAACAGCTCAAGTACAGCTGCTTCGCGAATGAATCTACTACCGGATCGGAATCGCGACTCGCCGAGAGAAGAAACTCAGCGGCTGATGTATGGATAAGGTTGCATGTCGAAGTCTTTGCCGAGTTCGACGAGTACGGTTACCGGGGTCCCTATGACTGTTCCTAGCGTTAGAGCTGAAGGCGTCTAATGCAAGAGTTATTAGATCTGATGGATCTGTAAAGACGTGGGTTGAGAGAGCCACTAATTGTATTGGATGGTTAAGGACTATTTTTTTCCGGCTTTTCTTGTTTAGCTTTGATACGTGGATCGATAAACTAATTTTGAATTAAAAAATGTCAAGATAATCTACTTTAAGATGACATTAGGGCTAATAAATTGAACAAGTGTAGTGTTTTTTTATTTCATAATTTCCTCTTTTTTGACACTAGAATTTTGTGAGAAACTTAGTCGTAATAATGAATAGTGACGAACAAAAAAAACTTACCTGAACCAATATTCGATGGCAGTTGGATGAGTTTTGTCCTCTTCGGCGAGTAGGAACCACACGAACTCCGTGTAGGACATGCGGGGTTCTCCGTCGGGGGTCAGACGGTTCTGGTTACCTCGAGTTACGCATCCAGACAGCACCCGTTCTATCATTCGACTCGATAGCGCTGGGAATAATTTGAAATTGAACTCTAAGCGTATGGGGCAATAAGGTCACTTGTTATCTGGTACTTAGCGGCCTTTATAACTAAATGCTTTATCTTAATGCTGGAGCGTGTTCTAAGTCTGCCTGCACTCACATTTTGATGTCCATGGACTTTAGTAACCACTTAACACTAGGTGGGCGTCTATGAAATAAATGCTGCATATTTATCCGAGGAAAGTATTACATGTTTTAGTCGATTTAATTTAGGCAAATATCGATAATAATACTGTTACCACATATATCCCAACTCTAAACCGATTTGTTAAAGCGTGACATATTTCGAACGATTTACTGATCAAACTGTTAACATGCAATCAAACGTTATCAGTCAAACATTTAAAGACATAACTCTCAATATTTCGTAATATGTATCCATATCGACGCTTGAAAGGCAAACGTGACTAAGCGACAATAACTGCTTTGTACATAAATGATAGGCAATAACCATATTCTATGCGCAAAAAAAATATATTTCTAGGTCTATCAAAATCATTTCAATCCTACAGCTAGATTCGTTAAAATATATTTTTTTTCAGGTATTTCAACTTTAAATTAGTCTACTGTAAAGTTCACGCATTGTCGCTTAGTCACGTTTGCCTTTCAAGCGTCGATATGTATTTTGTTGTTTTAATCACTACTGCGTCTTTCGTAGCCTCTAAAGATGCTGTAGACGATTTTATACGTACCGTGATCATTGTGCCTCGCGAGATCGTGCCTGTCTATGAACAAGTCGTGATCCCGATCCAACTCCCAGAACTTGCAGTAAATCACGTAAAAGTGTTCGTAACTAGAATTAAATATTTCGAATTTCGTTAATTCACAACATAAAAATATTTGAGGGTAGTTTTATAATTATTAATGATACGTGGGTAGTTAGTTCGTCAATAAGAATACACTGGTGTTATTGCTCCTGGTAAATAAATTATATACTAGCTGTAATGTGGGATTCAGAATATCTATAAACGTTTATATTTTTTGATATTAAATAGCCCAGACACAGAGCAAACACAAATAACAACAGTTGCTCGATGTGTCCCCAAGTCAGTCAGTGTTTAAGCCAAGTAGGAGTAAATCATTTGGATATATGTATATCTGTATATCTGACTCTAATAGTACAGGAAATCTCAGTGTGGTAAGCCAGCTGACTTGTTGATAATTATCTTATCTATCTATCTTCTATCTTCTTCTCCTATATATAAAAATGAATTGCTGTTCGTTAGTCTTGCTAAAACTCGAGAACGGCTGGACCGATTTGACTAATTTTGGTCTTGAATTATTTGTGGAAGTCCAGAGAAGGTTTAAAAGGTGAAAATAAATATGAAAATGCTCGGAATGAAATAAAAATAACAATTTTGTTTTTCCTTTGATGTGTCCCCCGTCGGACGGATTCCTTTTGTTTGTTTAATCGATTAGGGCACTACGAAGTCTGCCGGGTCAGCTAGTTTATTAATAAAAATCAATTATTACCTAAAATATTGCGTGACTTGATTTATGTCCTCCTCGTCTTCTAACAATTGAATGATTTGTAGTAAATTCGATCTTCTCAGCTCCGGAATCGATATTCTTCCCGACCACGATCTATTCACACAGTAGAATATCCTAGCGATCACCTGGAATCCAAAAATCACAATATGAACATTAATCTAATATATATAACAATGGGGGGCATGATGCCTCGGGCGCTACTCCTAAAGAGGCTTTTTTCCCCCTACTTATGCTGATAACCTGAGAGGGTATATCAGCGTTACCCTAGCGTGTAGGTGAGCTCTCGGGTCTCAAACCGGATGTGCTGCTAACACTGGCCCTAGCAAGAGCCGTGCTTCGCAGAATCTACCACCGGATCGGAAACGCGACCCACTGAGAAGATCCGGCGAGAAACTCAGTGGACTGTGTCTATTAGTTGATTTACTCGCCGAGCCCTTCGCCGCAGGCGACGGATTTGGCGAGGACGGTGACCGGTGCTTGAGGTACCTAAAAGCACCGTGAATGGATCGGGAGGATCCGTAATGACGCGGTAAAGGGGCACGAAATGGCCCGCAAAACAAAAAATTGTTGGATGTGTATTTTATTTATTTATTATATATGTAATTGAATTCTGGAAAATTTATTTTGAATTTAGTGTCATAATAGATGTTAATTCACAAATGAAAATAAAAAGGTATTGTGCTCCGGGTGTGAGTTAAGATCGTTACGTCACTGAATAGAGTATTGTTAGCAATTACGACAAAGCGCTGCAGGTTTGCAAGTAATATACGCTAAAAATATTTCTATAGGTACATACATAAAACCTTATTTTATGTTTAAAAATATCGCCTGTCAGTCGGCGCGGCGTGCTGATAAGAAAAGCAGGGCCTTCACAGAGAAGGAAGGAAATGAACGTTTTTGACGCAATAGGGATGTCAATTACCGCCGCCGAGATGAATTCACGGGCTCCTTGCGTCATAAAATATTACGGCACTCATAATTGTGTAGGTATTCTACGTGTATTTTAAGGAAATGTATCTGTTGTCGTTACTGTTGTTTGTTGTTATTATTAAGGTATACTTCTTGTCGTATCGTATTTAGATATCGACGCTTGAAAGGCAAACGTGACTAAGCGACAATAACTGCTTAGTACATAAATGATAGGCAATAACTGTATTCGATGCGCAAAAAAAATATATTTCTAGGTCTATTAAAATCATTTCAATCCTACAGCCAGATTCGTTAAAATATAATTTTTTTCAGGTATTTCAACTTTAAATTAGTCTACTGTAAAGTTCACGCATTGTCGCTTAGTCACGTTTGCCTTTCAAGCGTCGCATGTATACACATTTAGACGCATTTACGCCATTTTTTAAATTTTATTTGATACCTTCTAGACGAAGTTTTTTTTCGGAAAAATATGTTTTTTTTTCTATATAATATGTTCCTCACGAGTAGTCACGAGATACCCGAATTTATACGTTCGATAGATGTCCGTTCCGATCCGGTGGTAGATTCTGTGAAGCAATGCTCCTGCTAGGGCCAGTATTATCAACACTCCCGGTTCGAGCTCACCTACTAGCTCGATGAATCTAGAATAAGCCCTCGAGGTTACTAGAGTAGGTAGGAAAAAAAGCAACCTTGTTGGAAGTCGCATTAGAAGTTTTACTTCAAAAAAATCGTTCCGTTAAATACAAATATTATCAAATAATAAACAAACAAAAAATATGAAACAAGACTCTTTTTGTCACAATGACCGAGAGCGTGACTAAATTAGTCGCTTTCTAACTAATTAAATATTCAAGTCACAAACTCACAGTGTGCACGTATCTGGAGTGAAACTCGGTGGCTTCCTTCAGAAACGAGAGTCCAGGGTGAGTGTCCACAACGTCTTGGACTAGAGGAACAAAATCTTCTGGAGTTAGGATGCTGCTCTTCCCTCGCGTCAAAATGTACACGAACCGCGACGCCTGATCGTGACATTGTGACGTCATTCTGAAAATAACGAATAGAAACTTCAGTTACGCAATACTGCGTAGAGCATTGTTGTTGAGTTGAAAATACACTGAAGGTTATTATTATTCCAAATGATAAGCGCTTTGGTGACTCTTGATAAAACAATACTAATGTATTTTTAGTCTATTCTCTTAGGTTTGAGCAGACTGTGCAAAGATAGCATTGTTTATTTTAAGACAGACTTAGCTCAATATACTTTATGATCATTTCCTCTGTCTACGTTGCTATTGCTTATTATCTCATATAAGTACAGGTAGCAAAACCACACGAATGAGTCTGTCTAGTCTGCCACAAAGTTCCATCCATTCCAAAAAGGACAGTGATATTTTGACTTTTTCTTTTCTTTTAAATGTTAATAATTTAGCATTCTCAACTAAACCAAAATTAAATCTTTCACAAAATTTGGAGATAAAATAAAGTGTCTATGGGTGTTCTAACATGACTTATAAAAAAAATGATTACAAAAAATTCCCACTCAATTATTTAATAAGGAACGTAAATATTTTCTTGTATTTTCACTCACTCTCTCCAGAAGTCAATGAATTTGTGTCCGTCGATAGGAAGGTGTAGATTCTGTTGAGTGGCCAGAAACAAAGGCATTTTCCAGTACAGCGGACATTCGCATGCTTTCACGATGTGCTTGAAACTCTCACGAGGTACCTGAGAAGCGGAAATAGTTTAAATTAAATAAAAACTTCGACACAGCATTACCGCTGAACGTTGTATTTAGGAGTTTAAGTGACCGTCTTCAATTGTCGCCAATACCAACACCACGTCGTCGTTTGAAATCGTCGTGGCCTATGAGATAAGACGTCTAGTGCATTCGTACCGAGCGATGCACCGGTGTTCTAGTCCCGCAGGCGGGTACTAATTTTTCTAGTGAAATACGTACTCAACAAATGTTCACGATTGACTTCCACGGTGAAGGAATAACATCGTGTAATAAAAATCAAACCCGCAAAATTATAATTTGCGTAATTACTGGTGGTAGGATCTCTTGTGAGTGCGCACGGGTAGGTACCACCACTCTGCCTATTTCTGCCGTGAAGCAGCAATGCGTTTCGGTTTGAAGGGTGGGGCAGCCGTTGTAACTATACTGAGACCTTAGAATTTATATCTCAAGGTGGGTGGCGCATTTACGTTGTAAATGTCTATAGGCTCCAGTAACCACTTAACACCTGGTGGGCTGTGGGCTCGTCCACCCATCTAAGCAATAATAAAAATAAAATTTACGTAATTAGCACAAATAGCTGAGCTATCATTAGAAGTGCACCTATTATGTTGGTACTGGAGCTTAAAGGCACAATAAAGGCAATGCTATCGTCATGCTTGTGTCATGAATGACAATTATATGTTATACAGTGCGACTTCCTTAGGTACCGTTCGCATCAAGGAAACTTCAGAGAAGACAAGTGAGAATTTCATTGCGAAATGCCACATACTTTAATTAACATCTTTATAAACAAGCCTTAATAATTCGTTTAAGACAAATAGAAAAGCGCAAGGTCATTTTCCTGGATACGTATAAAACTTGTAGGAATTATTTAATGTTAATTTTACGAGCCATTGTACGCCATACTTGTAAAATTTTACGTATTCATATAACCAAATCGGGTTCCCATCTTTCACACATGCATTTCTTACATTCTTTTACAGTATAAAGATTTCATTAAGCTTCAGAAAAAAAGCGTTTGATTTTTATTAGACGATGTTATTCTTTCACCGTGGAAGTCAATCGTGAACATTTGTTTAGTACGTATTTCATTAAAAAAATTAGTACCCGCCTGCGGGATTCGAACACCGGTGCATCGATCAACACGAATGCACCGGACGTCTTATCTTTTCGGCCACGAAGACTGATCTTTAATATGAATAAGCAAGAAGCATGTTGATAATACAAAAGAATGCCTATAAGGATTGCCAAACGAAGTAATGATAGTCTAACAAACAGACTTTAGAATGTTGCCAAATAGTATAATAGTAAATATACTTACCTATATTTACTACGAGTATTTACTATTGTACTATTTTCAAGGTTTTTTGAATCGTAATTAATTTATATTTTAATGGAAACGAGATAAATCTGTAAAATGTAAAACTTCACTAAGAAATAAACAAAAAATCACTATCAAATGAAAAAATATCAAAAGTATGGACGCACTACAGGGTGCGTTCAAATTCTAAACTTTAGTCAGATTTTGAATGGCACAGGGTTATCGTTCTATCCGTGTATGTTTGTCTGTATAAAGTATCCATGGATTGAAGGGTCCGGTGTAATTCTAATGAAATTAAATATTCCACTTCTCAATGAGCTACGTTTTAAGGACAGAGGAATTGCGAGTGGCCTAGAGGCCGTTTCTACAGTGGGTCAAGTGGGCAAACTCAAAAGCTACACCAGGAGGGAAAGGCTTGCTAACAGCTGGCCAAACGTCCCCGAAGGAGGACTTAAGGGGTAGAAGGTGGAACTGAAGGCGCCTGCTTTGCAAGTGAATTACCACCAGTTCGGAATCGTGGCACACTGAGAAGATCCGGCGATAAACTCAACTGTTTCTATGGGTTAAGTTTCACGTCAATCTTTTTGGTGGATTCGATGAATACGGCTACCTGTGCTTTGGGTGTTGTTATAGCATGCAAAAGTACTGAGAGTGTATCGAGGGGCGGTGAACATGTCTATGCTTATAAACAGCTGGGAGGCATGCACTAAGCTTCCTTTAGAAGCTTGCTATTTTACCTGTAAACATTGCCGAGAACTGATCTTGTTTTTCTCTAATTTGAATAACATGCGTCTAATTTGAATAAACATGACGCATGTTGATAACACAAAAGAATGCCTGTAAGGATTTCCAAACGACGAAATGATAGTGTACGGTAGTAGTCACTATTATAAGAAACATACTTTATAATGTTGCCAGCATGACCATTTAATTTTTCTATATTTATAAAGATCCAATAGCATTTTTTTTAATTGCGGTATCACAGCCCTCTTGGAGCTCCGCTTGTCTGTCATATACACGAGCTCATTCAATAATCCATGTAAAAAATAAAAATGTAACGTATCATAAAAAAATATTATAGCGTTCTATCAGTTTTACGAGAAAGTAAAATGTTATTATTCAATATATGTATTCAAATACTGGATTATAGTTATAAACTGGATATTAGACTAGAAATGTTAATATGGGATGGGATGGCAGTATATAATTGGATCAGGAATTAAATAATAATAACTCATTTGACATCGCTATACATTTTAACCACGTTGTTTTCTCAATTATTTTCACGTGTCATTAAAGCTGTATTATGGTTCGAAATGAACAAAGGTCACTGGCCGTAAAAGTCAAAGAGCAAGCACCTTATTTGTCTCGTAATGAAAGGATATGTTTATTATAATCAAATTAACTCTAATGAGACTAGAGAGTTCACTAACAAAAAATGTGATGTAAAGAGAAGAGAAATGACAAGTTATTTTTTTATTCAGAAATTAGTCAAAATTTTTATTCTATTAATTTGGACATATGGTATTTTAAATACTTAAAAGGTGGTAGGACAACTTGTGAGCCCGCACGGATAGGTATTACTAAGCCTATTTCTACCGTGAAACGGAGATGCGTTTCTTTTGAGAAGTGGGGCAGCCATTTCTCTACTATCTATACTAATATATAAATCTACAGTGGTTTTTAAGGATGTTCCGTTATAACTACTGAACCATGCATCCGATTCATTTGAAGCTTGGTGTCCATGTAGAAATTACATGTACTTAATGGATAGGCTATATATTTATATGCGTGTTGGACTCCCTACACCAGTTGCGGGTGCGTTACTGATGAGAATCTTTGTGGGGGTGAGAAATAATAATGTTAATTTTAAATGCCCAGCGAAGCGGACGGGTACAGCTAGTTGTATTACAAAACCGATACTTGGAACTCATGTCTCAAGGTGGGTGGCGACATTGACGTTGTTGATGTCTATGGGTTCTAGTTATCACTTAACCCCAGGTGGGCGTGAGCTCCTATATTCATATAAGCAATAAAAAATATAGGTTACTGCAACACGGCTGTTAATTGTTGTTGCTTCAGGGAATGGAAGATCATGATGAAGAATTCGGATGTATTTTTTATTGCTGTACACAACAGGCGTGCTGGTAAGTGTGTACCGAAGCCGATAGACATTAACAACAACATTGACAATATGAACACCGCCTTCACGTGCCTTCTAAGTGCCGGTATGTTATGAACGTGAGGTACGTTTTATGTGTCATATGGCCCGCTTCCGCTATTGAGGAATATAGGCCGAGAACTGGCGAGAACGGGACACGAGCTAATATGACCACACGTTTGTTAACTGTCTAAAATTGTGTGAGGTTTTTTTTAAATTGCCGTTTGCCGTATCTTTTATTGTAACTAAGGGACCACTAGCAGTAGTCGAAATTCGACTATAATTAATTGAAATTATAAGTTTGAACATTATTATGGTTCTATTGTCAAAGACTATTAAACTTATAACTAGTCAGGTCATAAGTATTGTCACACAGTAAAAACTTTTCTTTTAGAATGCTGGCCACAAAAAAGTTTATTGAATTCGAATTTCGAATTGTTCATGAAAATAAAAATGTATACTTTTAGAATTTTACTCATTTTTAAATATGGAGTGGACGCTTAAAGAAGACCGTGTTGCAGTTATTGCGTTGCATCGTTGCGGTTACGCGCCAATTCAAATTTTTAACATACTGAAAAATTTGAATATAACCAAAAGATTCGTTTATCGTACCATCAAACGATACAATGAAGACTCTAGTGTAGATGACAGGTCAAGAAGTGGTCGCCCTCGGTCTGTTAGGACTCCAGCAGTGATAAAAGCTGTGAAGGCGCGAATTCAAAGAAATCCCAAACGTAAGCAGAAACTGTTGGCCCTTCAGATGGGGTTAAGCAGAACCACGGTGAAAAGGGTGTTAAATGAAGACTTAGGGCTTCGGGCATATCGAAGAAAAACAGGATATCGTTTGAATGCTCGTCTAATGGACCTGAGACTGAAGAGATGCCGCGCTTTGTTGAAGCGGTACGCGGGAAAAAAATATCGGGAAATTCTTTTTTCGGATGAAAAATTTTTTACCGTAGAAGAGAGCTACAACAAACAAAATGATAAGGTGTACGCACACAGTAGTGAAGAAGCGAGCAACTGTATTCCGCGTGTCCAACGAGGTCATTTTCCATCCTCGCTCATGGTATGGTTGGGAGTTTCTTATTGGGGCTTAACAGAGGTACATTTTTGTGAGAAAGGTGTAAAAACGAATGCAGTTGTGTATCAAAATACAGTCCTGACGAACCTTGTGGAACCTGTTTCTCATACCATGTTCAATAACAGGCACTGGGTATTCCAACAAGATTCGGCGCCAGCTCATAGAGCGGAGAGCACACAAGACTGGCTGGCGGCGCGTGAAATCGACTTCATCCGGCACGAAGACTGGCCTTCCTCCAGTCCAGATTTGAATCCGTTAGATTACAAGATATGGCAACACTTGGAGGAAAAGGCGTGCTCAAAGCCTCATCCCAATTTGGAGTCACTCAAGACATCCTTGATTAAGGCAGCCGCCGATATTGACATGGACCTCGTTCGTGCTGCGATAGACGACTGGCCGCGCAGATTGAAGGCCTATATTCAAAATCACGGAGGTCATTTTGAATAAACTTTAGTGTCATAAGAATCTATGTTTTGTTAAGTTAATTTTGGTATATGAATGGTTACATAATGAATAAACTTGTTTCAATTATTTTACATTAAACATGTGACAGAATTTATGACCTGACTAAGTATAATCACAGAGTTCGCCAAACTCAACTATAGACAAATAATATTACAGATAAATAATATTTCTATTAACCTATTCTCAATTTGACCATAGACTTTAAGTAATAACAAAAGTTTGACAGTAAATAAAGAGTATATATATGTGTGTGTGTCAAATAGGTACACGGTAGTGTGTGTAATGTTTTTATTTATTTAATGTTTTATTAAAGCAAAATTTAAAAAATATTAAGTTTCTGCATTCCTTCTTTATATTCTGTATAAGTTTGGGAAATTTCATACTCATATCGATATAATTATAATGTCTAATTCATACGTAATTGTTTCTCTTTGGAGACAAAACCGAAACGGGAATGAGCAATTTTTTACTGTTTCGTATTAGTTTTTCTTTTCAAAAGTCCGTTGCTCCAAGCAAAAACTTGATCTTTTATCTTTATTTGAGTTTGCATCTTCCATATTCCGTTGTGATTAGAATAATACAAATTTGCACAATATTATTCGACCCTACATTTGGTTGGTAAGAGAGTGTTAACTATGAATGTGGAAGGATATAGAGGAAGAGGTAGACCTAAGAAGAAATGGATGGATTGCGTGAAAGACGATATGGGTAAGAGGGGAGTGAGCGAAGAAATTGTATATGATAGAAGAGTATGGAAGGAGAAAATATGTTGCGCCGACCCCAGATGACTGGGAGAAGGGCAGGATAATGATGATGATTATTCGACCCTACATCTCTCTCATCTCATCTCTATATCAAAACTTCGTGGTATTTTAAAATGTATACAGCAGAAATTTGTTGTAATGTAACTTTAATTTAGCCGAGAAATTCCTGATGATTCCGAAACAAAACACCGATCGAAGTATCGCCACAAAGGATTCTAATATCTGCTGAACCGTGCAGGGATACTCCTTGAAATTGGAGCGCCATGACAAAGGGGTGCTTCTTCGCAGTAAGCGTACAATCTATGCCTTCAATGGACTGAATTAGCGCACCGACAAATGGTCAACCACGACTTTGATGCTCCGTTTATCAAGCTAGCAATCCATTACCCACAGGGATTCCAGATGACCAAACCGGTCCGATAGTTCCATATTATTCTTTGTTATTAGAAAGACAGAAAATTTAGAAGTATATACGTCCGTTATCCTCAGCAGTGGGTTTTTGCAAATAAGAATCTTATTTTGTTTAAAAATTGATAGATTCCAAAAAACATGACAATTTATTTATTTATTTGTGTTATACATGTTATGTTGTACAGGTGGACGAGCTTACTCATCCTGGGTCGAACAAGTTGTGCCCGTATCGTTTGATCAATAATCAGACTGAATAAGATAATGATAAATACTCTTTGAGCTGTAGACATTAAACAATCTTGTACTCACATGTAACACAGATCAAGCCAAATAAGTGTGAATAAATTCAAAGACCAGTAAAGGAACGATTGAATCGCCAATCCTCCTTAAGGATCACGTGGTTAAGCCGCTAATCCGTGTAACACAAAGCGTCTGAGGTCGATAACCCCGCGCAAGTGGGTCAGCCGACTTGACGCGCCTATTTATAACGATGGACGACTAGGTTTGACAACGCGTCCAGTCCTACATACATAACAAATGACCATCACAGAACTTTCATTTCCTATGCACATAATAAAAATAAACTTTGTAACCGTTTTATGGGCTAGTTCCCCCTTCGTAGTTGTCAATATAAACAGGCGACACACGAAGGTACTCCAGCTTTCAGAGAACCTTCTATACCATACCAGACCGTTCTGTTGTCAACGGCAAAACTAACAAGCTAAGATGACCAGAGCATGATACAACAAAAAAAACTTTATTAAATATATTGTAGAGGGTAGCCATTATAGAACACAAGATATTTGATTGATGCCTGAATCTCGTTGCGACATTTTCAAGCGCATAGCAGTATGGAAAATATCAACCTTTTTTTTTTAAATACGCAATTTTTATACTCCCTGAGAATTTTTATTTTTTATTTTGTGTCCCCCATAGCTCTACTATGAGGTGTTTCAGGATTATCCATTCTTTCTGGGACACCCTGTATACAAGTTCCGAACAACAACATTTAGACCGTATTTTTACCGGGCAATTTCACCCGCTCGACGGAAAATCTTCCATTTAACGTTACTCCCTAAAACATTGACGTTACAATCTCGATTAAACTTTTGAATATTAAAACAAAAAACCTTTTAACCCTTCATTTGCTTCAAACATAACACGGCCTTCAATGAAACACCCAGTGCAACTTCTGTACTGTAACTGTTTTGTGACCGAACATTTCGATGGCCTTCGGACGAGCACCCATCCAGAAATGGATCCACGTATTCCTTTGAAGTCACGGATGGGAAAAGAGTGCTCGATGGAAAACACACAACGTCCTCTCTGTTTGTTTTTCCTTGTTTTGTTGATGTCGTTACATAAAGAATCAAGACAAATAATATTTTTTGTTTTCGTAATCAAAACTATTAAAGACTCGTTCGTGAATCGTGACACTAACGAAAATTCAACGGGAAAATCATTTTGTTAAGAGATAAATAACTGATCACCCATAAAGGATTTTTCACTAAGAGCGGTCGAACTTAAAAAATAAATAAAAAAAAACCTGTTTAAGCAAGTGATATTGCAACAATTTTAATTTTTTTTTTAAAGTGTATTCGATGACATTGTGTATGGAATATAATTTCAACCAAATGGCCGCCGCGACTCCGCTGTAGGTGGTATATCCTGATCTTGTATGACATTTTCGCATAAATGGGACTCAATTTCACGAAGAGCGCGAGTGGTTCAGATTTCACGTAGCCCCAAAGAAAGTAGTCGAGCGGTGTTAAGTCAGACGATCTCGGTGGCCAGTTGATGTCGCCATCACGCTTTGAATTCCTCATCCAATAAATTTAATGTTTCCCGTGCTGCATGGCAAGTGGCGCTGTCCCGTTGGAACCACATGCTTGTTAGATCCATACCATCTATCCTAAACTACTAAAAGTTTGTTATCATCGTCTGATATCATTTGCTATTGAAAGGTGAGTGCGGCTCCCTGCACATCTTCGAAGAAATAAGGGTCGATGCTACCGCTTGTCCGCGTGTAGCTTTCCATGATGAAATGTCACGATTAAATATTGTTCATGCCAAATTTTACAGCCATTGCTTCACCAAGATGGCCGCTATGAGCTGTCAAAGTTAGCGCGTCCCTATTGAAAAATCCTATATAAGAAGACAATTCCTGTGCCCGTCAAACAAAAGTTGCATTGTAGAAACCAAACTTAAAACAACGCAATCTGAACATCAAAGGCGTCGTGACCTCAAGGATTAACAACGAGCCAATCTCATCAAACAACAGTAATTAAAATCAAACCTGCAAATTGTATTTTTCGTATACCGTTGCTCATCGTGTAGGTAGGTTGGTTTTTTTTCTGTCTACGCTGATGGTCTTGAGAGACCATTTTAACGTAGCGTTATCAAGTAGGTGAGCTCGCGGGCCTCAAACCTGACGTTGTTGCTAACACGAACGCTAGCAAGAGTCTTTCTTCGCAGAATCTACCACCCGATCGGAAACGCGACCCACTGAGAAGATCCGGCGAGCAACTCAGTGAGCTGTGTCTGTGGGTTAATTTACTCGCCAAGCCCTTCGTCGCAGGCGGCGGGTTCGACAAGAACGATGAACGGTGCTTGGGGTACCTAAAAGCACCGTTAGTGGATCGGGAGGATCCGAAATGACGTGTTTTGGGCGACGTCAACTACGGTCTAATCCTTCTACGTCAATCTGACATCATTAATCATCATAAAATATCATTAAGAAATCTCAATTCATCATGTAAAATGATACTGATTCTGGTCGCTTGAACACAGAATAAATGAATAATGTTTAGGCATGGTACTGAAGTTGATGAAAAAGACCCATTATTTTTGGTTATGTTACAAATGTCCCCAGCACACAGAACGCTTGTGTATTGTTTTGAAAGTGATATACAATGAACGGCCTTTTCCTCAGGCATGCTCTCCCGCGGGTATTCCTCGACACATTGTTCAAATATATAGTGCTACGACAGAATTGGTTGAACCAGTTTTTTGTACAACTCAATTATCACTAACCTTGGAGTAAAAATTTATTGGGTCAAAAGTGTGTGCTAATTTAATAAACATTAGTTTTCCCATGCATATAAACATATGCATGTAAATTAGGTTATTCTATATAAGCAACTACAAATACTTCATGAAAAAAGCTTTATATTTTAGTCCGAGTGCACTCTGTCATGACAATGTGTCGGTATGTCACCGTAACGGTCGCACGTCAACTGCGTCATATTTCAACTGCGATGACGTCATAAGCCGCTATATGCATCCTTGTTACTTGCAACTAAACCCACATTTCGAATACCTATATAATAAATACCTATAATAACCTAATACCTACCTATATCTAACCTATAGTAACCTTATAATACCTGCAATAACCTATATAAATAATTGTAAATAGACATGCTTTATTAACAAAAATCGTCTTCAAATAGAAAAAAAAGATTTTCCAAAACAAATTAATATACACTAAAAACAATAATCATCTAAATCGGTTGGCGTTATATTGAGTTATTGAGTTATTCATCTATTTGTCGCGCACGTAATGCAAATTTAAAACTTATATGGTTTTCTCATGGATACCGTTATCAGAACTGGACTAAATTGATATGGGACCACACGGGAAGCGTCATCTTTCTAATAAAAAAAAGAATTATCAAAATCGATTCACCCAATCAAAAGTTATGAGGTAACAAACATAAAAAATATATACAGTCGAATTGAGAACCTACTCCTTTTTCCTCCTGAACCTTGAAGTCGGTTAAAAATGACGCCTAAAGAAAAACCTTGATAGGTATTTACAAATCCGTATTAAATGAAATATGTTAATTAACGGTCCGTTACCTCTAAATCGAATCCCTTGGCGTTATGATTTCTATCGATCGCCATTCCGAAGGCGACGATATGAATTATTCAAATGTACGAGGAAAACATGGACCAGGTGACAAAAGAAGCGTTAGGTACGGTTTTATTGAAATCGTAAGCGGCTTTGACAATAAAATTTACGATATTTATCACTGTATGAACGAAACGCAAATAATAAGCAGATATATCGCACCTTTAGAATTGAAGTGGTTTAATTCAAAATTCTTATTTTTTGGTAAACGCCAAAAATGTAATTGAAGAATTGTCATTTTTTAGTTTTTATATTATAATACGTAGGTACATACGTATTGGTGGTAGAACCTCTTGTGAGTCCGCGTGGGTAGGTATCACCACCCTGCCTATTTCCGCCGTGAAGCAGTAATACTTGAGACCTTAGAACTTATATCTCAAGGTGGGTGGCGCATTTACGTTGTAGATGTCTATGGGCTCCAGTAACCACTTAACACCAGGTGAGCTGCGACCTCGTCTACACATCTAAGTAATAGAAAAAAAAACGTACTTACCGAAATATTGTATTTTGTAATGTAACATTGCAACGTTATAATTGTGATAATTAAAACAACTTTTAAGTTTTAATTTCGAGTTTATTAATGTCATTATAGGTTTCGATTACATTGTAAAGTGTCACACTTTACTTTATGACCGACCACGTAGGTCGCGAAAACACAAACTGTAATGTATTCGAAGCGTCAGATTTGATAATATAATAAAAGTAAAAGTAATTTTAAATATGTATACAACTCGCGAATTTCGAAAAAAATATATGTTATTTACATAAAACAATAAATAATTTAATTAATTAATTAGGTGACAATCGACTAAAAAGTTCAAACACGGTGAAAAATATTCGTCGCGTACCTACCTATATCGTTTTAAAATTGTAAGACTATATTTTATTTTGTTGGGTGCGTAGGTGCTCATCGTCTTCATCTTGCCATAATTTTGTAAAATTCATACTAATTTTTTTTTTAGGCATGGCATTTAGTCAGTCGCCGGAAAATAAAAAATAAATTAATATGCTATATTTTAATCAACACAAATAAAATTCCTCTTTAGGTAGATGCATAATATGTCGACTGATAGTAGTATCTTGTGTCGTTAAGAGCGAATCATAGATACAGCCGATTTTCTTTTTTATAAGTTCGACGAGAATATATTTTGTCTGTGTTAAATCAATCGCTTAGGAACTAGTGGACTTTTTTGGCGGGAACGCGAGGAGTGAAGTTGTGTGATTTGTTTTATTTTGTCTATTTAGTGTTTCTTCGGGTTTAAATGTGTAATAATGGTGGTTTATTAACTGTTTAATATCTGTGAAAGTGCACAAATGTGGGAAAATGAAACAAAGCCGCTGGACGTAACTTCTCGGGATCCTCCAAAAAGTCCACTGAAAAAATCTTAGTAAACCACCATTAGCAGACCACCATTTTACTGAGATTATATTTCATCTCATATCATCTCATTTAATTTCATCCCAGTTGATTAATGTCTCAAATTAATCATTTTCATTTCATTTCACTCCATAATATCATTTTTCATAAAAATATGAATATACATTAAAATAAGACATGACATAAAGGTCTTAGATACCAGGTCATAAAATCCCTTTAAAAAAATTAGGAAGTAGTGTCGGAAGTGTCTAATCTATGTAATAAACCAGTAATTTAGTTAGTTAATTAATTTTTATTTAAATTCGTTAGTTTAACTAGTCTAATTTATATAATAAATTAGTTTAAACAAATGATGCATAAGTATACATCTCAACATACACATATAGTTAAAATATTATAAAATTTCATTAAAACGTAGTGCACTATGTTCCTGTTTCGCTTAATAATAATAATAATAATAATAAACATTTATTCCAAACGCAAATTAAGTACAAAAAATAAATAAAAAAGATAACAAAAATAACGAGGCTTGGAAATGGTTACCGGCTCAGCAATGCCTAACAGTATCGAGACAATCGGTACTGCGGCGCTGATCTTCCGCCGGCACCTGCGGAGTGACGCGCACACCAGCATCAGACCGACCAATACACATCATTGTAAAATATATTAAAAAATAAAAAGAACATGAATAATAAAAAAATTAAAAAAAAACAGTTATGAAAAGGACAACAAAATGACATTATTAAATTAATTAAATAAAAATTGCAGTTGCAAAGCACAATTGATTATAGTACGGAGTAATTATATTTGATATTTTCGAATTTTTCTTGTATATTCAAAAGATATACTTTTAAATTTGTTTTAAAGGACCTTAGGGTTCTCTGGTGCCGGATAGGTGGAGGAATATTGTTCCAGCATTTAGAGGCCAAGTAGCGGAAGCTGCCTCTAAAAGCAGCAGAGCAGTGTCGAGCTTCACTGCTAAAGCATAACCAAACTTTATCATTCAAATGAAATATAAAATCAACAAAAAATGATCATTCGCTGCAAACATTTACGGTTGAATTTACTTTACACATTCAATGGTCCGAGTATTCTCGTTGCAAAACAGCGATTTGGTAGATTGTTGAATAAAGTTTTAGAGATGTGTTTTTAGCCTCGAGGGGCTATACTGATTTCACTCTGATTACTTGGCTAGCTCACGGGACTCAACCTGAAAGAATTTGCCACTACACCTACCCTAGATTTTCGTCCAAAGAGAACGCAATCGAAATTGTTTCCAATATCTATATATTAATACGTGAAGCAAAAACTTTGTATCCCTTTTTACGAAAATTGCGCGGACGGAGGTGTATGAAATTTTCCACACTTATAGGGAATATAGAGAAGAAGTGCACAATGCTAATTTTATTTTAAATCTATCTAAATAAAAGAAAGTCGTATTAGTTACACTATTTATAACTCAAGAACGGCTGAACGGATTTGGCTGAAAATTTGTGGGGAGGTTGCTTAGAATCAGGAGAAGGACATAGGATTTTTATTACGTTCCCGTGGGACGTGACATAAAACGTGGTATAACAAAACGCAACTGATATAGAATAATAAAACGCAACTGACAGCTAAACGTAATATGGTTAATTATAGTAGAATTTTGAAGTTTTTTGAAGTTGACCGGTTAATGTGTTTGTTTCGAGTTTCTATTAGCTTATTGTGCCGAGATAGGTAATCATTAAGAAAGCCATGCCGCGATCATCACGATCAAATCTTTCCCGACGAAGCCGTAATGCAGCTAGGGTTCAGGAAACATTGCGAGTGAAAGGACTGAAGAAGAACAAGAAAATATAATAATAATAATAACAACTTAAATACATGGCCAATAAAGTATCATTAAAATACTTGCTTTTTTAATTTACATTAATTATCCAAATAAAAAATTGACGTTGATAAAACAAAAGTCGGCTCATTTATTGTCTTTAAGGTGGAACAAAGTTCGCCGGGTCACCTAGTAATGCATAAAAGATACATTAAATCAATAAAGAAAACATTACACACACTACATACCATGTATTTGACGCACACACGCATGCATACTATTTATTGTCAAACTTTTGTTCTTGACGTCTGTGGTCAAATTGAGAATAGATTAAATATTGTTTGTCTTTGTTTATATTTTTTATAGTGTAGTCTTGGCGAAATTTGTGATTATAGAAGTATAAAATACAATCATAATAGTGTACAAACTTACAATTCCAATTAATTATAGTCGAATTTCGACTACTGCGGGACTTCTAGTCCCATTTAATACGATGGATAAGAATGCTTACGTCATTTAGCCTTTTCGTGTTTGATGTCTTAACTGCATCAAGCCACGGTTGACCTAAATGTGGGGAGGTCGGAGGTGAGTGGGCTCGGCAAACAACCCTTTGATAACCGGAGCACCCGTACCGGCATTCGCAATATACACGCATATTATTATGTGTAACAATATACTGATATTGTTTACCGATTTTCCGGCACATAACAGGGCCGTTTAGATCGATTTCGGTCACTGTTATTACGGTGTTTTCCTCTCTGTAATAACATTATTAGGGTGTACACATAATATTAAGTTGATAAATGTATTTTTTTGTAGATGGCAACATATTTGTGTTGAAATATCATAATAAATAAATTCATAAAATTGTGTCCTTTTTTTTATAGTACCTATTTTTTTTATTTGAACGTAGCGATTAGGAAATGGCAGAAAACGAAGGTAAAAAAAACAATTTTACCTTTTGTTCATACAGTACATATTCCAGCACCAGTTTTGAAGCGGTGTTCCGATTTGTAAAGAGTGCTTTAGAAATTACAGAACCGAGTATAAAATATACTATAATCTATTAGTGAAAAAACGCGGAAAATATTAACTGAGCTAACTGAATTTAAATATGTAATTCTGGTTATTGTTGATAGAAACGATCGTGGGAATTATCTCACGTCCTTGAATTCGCGCGTTTTATTGTTAATTATTATGCTATTTTGGAGACTACTTCGTATAATTCAAACTATTATTAAATTTACCAAGCGCTTTTCAGAAAAAATAACACATTGGTAAACTAATTACATAGTAGTAAAACAGCCCTAAGAGTCGACACGGATAACTTTCCACGTTTTTATTTACAATGAAGAAATAGGTTTATTTCTCCTTTAATTAAATGTCAATATTTATGAATTAAAATGTGATGCTGATGAAAATGCTATATTTTTCTAGATTATACTTCAAATAAGAAAATTTCATCTGATTACAATTGGCAATCTTGTAGCCTTCTTTTATTTCTATGATTTTGTCATTTAATTCTTATAAATTTCCATTCAATATAGCAATATAGACTTTTATCATGTATTTTAAAATACTATTTGCAGCGTTCAAGACACGCTCTGGTCAATCATGAGTAGATAAATTAAAAATGAATACAGTCATATTATGAAAAAAACCTCGTGGTTCTGAAAGGGAATTCATAGATTTTTTTTTATCCACTAATGGTCATTTTTACTCCAGAGCAACAATTTATTAAGCAAAATGACTGAAATTGTGCCCATAGCTTTACGGGAGCTTCTCAATTAATAAATAAGGTAAAGCGCTGGTATTATCCGGTTTCGGTGATGGTTTGGTGGGATTTCGGCAATATTTCTGCAAAAAGAAAACATTGCTCAAGAAATATTGAAATATGGTCCTTGCGAATGTCTTTTCGACAAGGCCCAGAAATAGGTCATGAAACTCGATCCGTGCAAAGCAAACTGTTTAGGAATGTTCCTAATTTAGTCAGAACGTCCATTTCTAGAATTCCAAATAATTCCATAATATTTTCAGTGGTGAATGTTCCTCTAGAAAGAATGTGTTTCAATAGATAATTGGCCAAAACGTTTAATTGGGATTAGGTATTTTATGGAAATAATTTTAAATAAAATTTCACATTTTAAAAATACTCATAAACTAATAAACACTGCAGCTATAAACGTTTCAGATAACAAAAAGACTTTTCCTGGTAACAAGATTTGTGGCAAGACTAAAATGTGCTCTAATTTAAATTCATTCACCTTTACAGGTAATTCATACAGATTATTCAATAATCAAACTTTGTAATCTAGAATGTGTTTAACGGATACGAGCAATTGAACGATTTACAACGACGTCTCCGTAATTGAGTGGGTTCGACGTGGAATACCAATAAGATCCGGTGATCAGACCTACAATCGATACGGCCTGTTCTCTCCGCCATTTCCGTTGATAGTTTATCTAAGTATTTATCAAGAGAAACTAACTACTTATACTCTCACAGATGTATGGCTTTGTTCGACTGAATGGGGTAATATATATAATAATATAGCTAATAGTCCTCTAGTATAATGGTCCTGATACACGCACAGACAGGCAGGTGGACTTGACGAAATTTATTGGCCTTTCTTTTGTGTGATCATCTTCAAAACCCCTTAACGAAAGTGGGGATTTATGTCATAGTAATTCGACAACCAAAAATGTATAGGTAAATTATGTATGTTTATCTATTTAACAATAAAACAAAGCAGACTTCAAATAAAACTGTAACAAAAATTGTTTCTATTATTTCAAGTAAATATTAACAAATTAAAAGAGATTGCTTCTTATTTATCAACCATCAGATGCACGTCTGAGCAATTTTAATGAATGAAGACACTGATTGTTTAGAGATTCACGCTTTCTATATTAATTTATTATCTTAATGGCTACGGGAATGCTGTAATATAAAGTTTATGCATTTTTGTTATCTCAACGGTGTTCTAATATTCTGTATATACAACAATAATAACTCCATAGGCCGGAATGTATAAATCCTTGATGACAAAAATAGATTAGGATGGTGGTGACCAATCTGTGAGACCAGGCCAAGACGAATTTGGGAAGGAAATTCAAGATGATTCTAGTACCAATGCGTTCTAAAAAATTACCATATCTGTCTTTAAAGGTTACGGTGTCGTGCCCGCGCCCCTTTCCTTTTTTTCCTCCTACCTAAGCTGATAGCCTTGAGAGACTATGTCAGCGTAATCAGGCGAGTAGGTGAGCTCACGGGGCTCAAACCGGGAGCGTTGCTAACACTGGCCCTAGCAAGAGTAATGCTTCGCAGAATCTACCACCGGATCGGAATGCGACCCTCTGAGAAGATTCGGCGAGAAACTCAGAGCCCGCGTCCTTAATGCTTGATGAATAGCCTGACATATTAGGAGGGTAGATGATCCCCTGATCTCAATCAAGTAATTTGTCGATAAATAGTTAACAGCTAAAAATCATCGCCTCAAGGACACAGCCTAGATCACATTTTTTGTAAAACTTTTCATTGTCGTATAGAGTACGCATGATGATATTAAAAAAAGAAAACTATATTTAAATACGATTACATGTTTACACACTTGCGAACACGTAGTAATTCAATGAAAGCGTATTAATTATCGTTGGACTAGAGAATAATTACTCATATTTTTCGATTCAACAGCTCTTGCGTAATGTCCTTCATTCAAGTTGACCGATATGATCTTAATTAAAGGAGTCGACTTTGCAAAAACGACCGCAATTAATTGAAGCTTTAGTATACATGGATACTTCGGTGATTATTTGTTTCTCTGTCATTTAGCATTAAACCTTTAAAGTTTATAATTGATTGGTATACTTTTTCGAGGTAATTTTGGGTATTGCATCAGATGAGCAAAAAGTCTAACTAACAGTGCCAGTGACGCAGCCTAGTTCTACTGTACAGCTATGTAAATGCGATTGAAGACTCAATTGCATCCTATACTACGATTCAGATCGGACCACGAGATAACTTTACGACAGAAATAAACAAGGCACTGAATAATGAGGTTTTTTAACTTATCCTTCAGCGAATTACAGGCGTTCTCAATGATATATGGTTTAATGCTTAAATTATGTTGATAGGGGTAGTAACAGCTTCCCACCACACGGGTCGTATGCTCGTCTAGCTATTGGGGCAATAAAACCTGTTTTATTTTTTAAAGGCCCACTCACTCTATTTAGTTCTACTGCATTAGTTTCAAATGTTAAAGTTAAAGTAAAGTAAGTAAAGAGCACAACATTTTCATCTTTTTTTTTCTTTTTTCGGGCGATTGGCCGAACCTCCTACGGGCTCCCCGCGCCTAAGGGGCGCGCAGGGTATGTGGGACTCAACGATCTCCAGGTGTTGAGAGCAGACCGCGGGCCGAGGTAATTTTAGGGCCCACCCACTAAACGACTCCCCTGCACTCTTACACCCGACGTCCGATCTCCGTCCGGGGTCAAAACCCGGTCAGAGTAGAGGGGTTTCCGCGGTCAACACTACAACCAGACACGCGGCGCCACCCCGAGGACGGCCGACCGACTGGTCGTCGAGGCGATAGTCGACGACCAACGACGTCGGTCTCCGCGGTACAGCGGTCCTACCAGGCCGCCCGGGCGATGCCGCTGGTGTTCCGGGATACCCCGCTGGGCCAGAATCAGCCTGCTAGGTCGGAACGCGATACACCGCCGACCGGGTTGCTCTTCCACAGTATGTTCGGCGACGACAGTGACGACGACAACATTTTCATCTGACCTAAATAAAAGCAAGAACATAAAATAAAAATCTCTCATTTAGTCATAGGTCATTTTGCTTCTACAGATTACCATAAAAAATCTAGAGACTTTTATAAAAAAAACAAAGTGAAGTAAAAATTTTATGTCAAAGACAAATTGAACAAACTTCTTAAGAAAGCCTTTTAGAAACAATACAAAATATTTAAATTTTTGCTCAAGATGTTTTTTTCTAGACGAGTTCAACAAACCCCGCTTGATAATAACGTAAAGATCGTCTAAAACGATGCATTTTAAGTAGAATACAAGGGGAATCAACCAGAATAACAAGCCGATGGATCGTTGCTAAGCATAAATTGGCTCTGAGCCAATTCAAATGCACTTCTACATAACCACAGCGAAATGGTAGCCTCAGTAAAGCACATTAATGTTTGTATTTTCATTAACTTGAATTATCTATATATTAATACGTGAAGGAAAAACTTTGTAATCCTTTTTACGAAAATTGCGCGGACGGTGGAGTATGAAATTTCCCACACTTATAGAGAATATAGAGAAGGAGTGCAGAATGTTAATATTTCTTTAAATTATGCCTAAAAAATACATTAAATCAATGAAAAAAATACATTACACACACTACCATGTATTTGACGCACACACGCATGCATACTATTTATTTATTGTCAAACTTTTGTTCTTGACGTCTGTGGTCAAATTGAGAATAGATTAAATATTGTTTGTCTTTGTTAATATTTTTCTATAGTGTAGTCTTGGCGAAATTTGTGATTATAGAAGTAGAATAGTCTTTGAAAATAGAATCATAATAGTGTACAAACTTACAATTTCAATTAATTATAGTCGTATTTCGACTACTGCGGGACCACTAGTATATTGTAATTGTTTCTAGTTCTTCGGTTTTCGCGAGTCGCAGACAGAATTGAAACTGCTTTTATGACTTAACTTCGGGTTTATGGTTTTCGTTAAATTACTTCTGACGTTTCGAATTTGTTACAGTTTTCGTAGTCACGATCCACTATGGTGATATTTGTCGACATGTGTATATTGTGTGCAACAATTATACAATGAATTTAATATAAATATAGTAAGCGCCTGATAAAGCTGTAAAATTAGCGTTAATTATAATAGGTGACATTGTTCATAAAACATTAGAATCGGAAGCTTTCAAACCTTACAGACCTTTCAGACCTTACATTTTCTGCATACATCTTATCTTACAGCTCGCAATCTAAGTTTGTATGGTATTGTATGAAATGCAACAAGCATTCTGAAAAATATATCGAACCTTTTTTTTTTAAATCATGTCTTCGTTTCTTTTTTTTATGCCCTTGTAAGTAGGTGAGTGGTTACCGTCGTACATAGACGTTAGCATTGCCAGGAGCAGAGCTAAGCCACTGCCTACCGTATTAAGCCGCTGCCTACCGTAAACGTTTTAATGTCGCATATCGATTATCTGTTCATTAATAGTCGACTATTAAGAATTACGATATCTATCTATATATATATAAATGAATTGCTGTTCGTTAGTGTTGCTAAAACTCGAGAACAGCTAGACCGATTTCGCTAATGGAAGTCCAGAGAAGGTTTAAAAGGTAGATAAATATGAAAATGCTCGGAATTAAATAAAAATAACAATTTTGTTTTTCCTTTGATGTGTCCCCCCTGTCGGACGGATTCATTTTGTATGTTTTAAGTTTATTTTATACAAAAGTTTAGGTCTTTTATTTGTCGATTGAGGCACTACGAAGTCTGCCGGGTCAGCTAGTCTTATAATATATATCGATAATAGTCCGAAACATACAGAAACAAAACGCTCAAAACTAGTTCAATTTCATTGTTCATTAATAAATTCAATAACGGATTTGAAACATTGATAGTCTGTTTACGTCTGCCGTCCAAACACCTAAGTGTTACAGTTTGAATGATAGCTGTTTTATTCCAATGTATTTGGCTCTTAAATTTTTAAAGGGAGTTTGCCAGTGATCATTCTCAGGCGATTAAAGTCGCCGGTGGCCGTATGTATGTTAGTTAAGCCTTTGCTTACGTAAAGTAATGATGTCGATTTCTGTTACTACGCACCTGGATTGCCTAACTTTATTTTTTTATTGTGTAGATGGGTGGACAAGCTCACAGCCCGCCTGGTGTTAAGTGGTTACCGAAACTCATAGACATCTACAACGTAAATGCGCCACCCACCTTGAGAAGTGACTTCTATGGTCTCAGTATAGTTACAACGGCTGTCCTACCGTTCAAACCGAAACGAATTACTGCTTCACGGCAGAAATAGGCAGGGTGGTGGTGCCTACCCGTGCGGACACACAAGAGGTCCTACCACCAATAAAAAAGTCATTTTGCCTTCTTTTGTTTGTTAATGTATGTTTTATACTTTTAGATTAAAATAGAAACAGAGTCTACTAGATATTCCGGTGCCTTAGTTACAGAAATCGACATAATTAATTCAGTGCGCCAAGTAGGGCCCCGCAAAGGGTTAAAAAAAAATGCTACTAACATACAATTAGACTATGCATGGTTGCAGCATATTGGGTTCTCAACACCGACCGTTTGTTGTCGAGAATTGCCCTAAACACGTCATTACGGATCCTGCCGATCCATTAACGGTGCTTTTAGGTACCACAAGCACCGGTCACCGTCCTCGCCGAACCCGTCACTTGCGACGAAGGGCTCGACGAGTAAATTAACCCATAGACACAGACCACTGAGTTTCTCGCCGGATCTTCTCAGTGGGTCGTGTTTCCGATCCGGTGTACATTCTGCGAAGCATTGCTCTTGCTAGGGCCAGTGTTAGCAACACTCCCGGTTTGAGCCCCGTGAGCTAACCTATACGTCAAGGAGAAGCTGAAATAGCCTCTCAAATCTATCAGCATAGGTAGCAAAAAAGAGCATATTCATGATACCCAGTGCCGATTTTAGCTGATACGAGATTCGTATCGGTTGTGACTTTAACACGCCGTAGTACCGCCTACTTCTGTCAATGCCAGCGAAACGATAGAAAGGGTCGAGTGACCTAGTTTCAAGTTAACAGTTTGCAACTTGTATATTTAACCACGTAGTAATTAACATGGGTAAGTTCTAGTATTTTATAACTTTAGAAACGTGATAAACACTGAAGCGTACAGTAAAGGCTCTATATTTGTGGGGTATATAATTATTATCTATATATTAATACGTGAAGGAAAAACTTTGAATCCCTTTTTACGAAAATTGCATTGACGTAGGAGTATGAAATTTTCCACACTTAAAGAGAATATAGAGAAGAAGTGCACAATGCTAATATATTTTTTTAAATAATGCATAAAAGATACATTAAATCAATAAAGAAAACATTACACACACTACATACCGTGTATTTGACGCACACACGCATGCATACTATTTATTGTCAAACTTTTGTTCTTGACGTCTGTTGTCAAATTGAGATTAAATATTCATGTCATGTCATGTCTTTGTAAATTTTTTTTATAGAGTAGTGTTGGCGAAATTTGTGATTATAGAAATATAAAATACAATCATAATAGTGTTCAAACTTACAACTCCAATTAATTATATTCGAATTTCGACTATTGCGGGACCTCTAATGTTTCATAAGTATGCCTCGAATACAGAAACCGTGAATATCGAAAAGTGCGTTACATACATACATATTGGAATTTTTTTATGTGTATATACAGACGTACAGATTAGATCGGCGAATAAAGAAATCTTAAAAATTCATAGCATTGAGTTTGTTGTCCCATAAGTCTTTTCACACCTACGTGGTTTTCAAATTTTGTGTTACTGAGTAACATATACATACTTCTTAGTTAACTTCCGGTGGTAAATTAATAAAGTAAGTAATGAAGTAGTATGTACTACTAATAATGTAATGAAGTAGTACTTTCTTTGGTTCTTGCAAACCTGGGTGATGAAGCGATCTGGAAATTTTAAGTTATGAGCGTGACGGCCTGGCAATAACAAAAATCTTAGGCAATGGATATATTGACTTAGATGTTCTTGACTTCATACACAAATCTCATGATAGCTATTTTAAGATATGAAGTGCAGAGGACGGTAAATACGCAAAAGTCCCTCAGGTTTGATGTCTTGTGCAAAACTATTTGCCCAACCCACCAAATATTAAAATAAGATAAGATAGGTTTCCACGAGACTGCAAACAAGTATTATTCGTGTAACAAATCTATATTTAAATAGGCATAGACAAACAAGCTTAGTACCTTTTTATGCTCTATTTGTCAATCCAATTTTTGTTTGGTGACAAGAAACAAAAAATAAGGCCAGTAATAAAATGAAAGAAAAAATGTTATACATAAAATTAAACTAAAACGTAAGTACGTCTATGCGAATAATTTGTTCTTCTAACTAAAAGTCGGTTAAAAAATATATAAAATAGTTTCTATATCTTCTATCTATTTATCTTTGAGTACACAGACGACGATTGTTGGTCATAGACTCCCACTTCGACCCAATGAACCATTCTAAGATTTTCTCTATATATTATGTACGTAATATTTTTTAGTTTCATGTATACGATACAGACCTTTCATTTAAAAAAAAAAAACAACATCACATAAAATTTACAAGACTGACATGGGTTTCATTAAATGGCTCAAGGACCTGTTCATAGCGTCATTACGTCATTAAGGTTTTGTTCAATACCGATTGTTATTAGCTTTACAAAGAAATGTGACGATCGCTTTCAATTGCTGCGTAAATTGTCCGGTTTATAAACAAAAACAACATATTCCAGTTACCATAGCAAAAATTTATTAGCTTCGAATAAATCAGCGGCGGTCTTTCAACGCGGTTTTAATAAGTAATCTACGCCTGGAACACAATTGGCAACAATCCAGTTTCATCGCTGAACGATAGAAACATGTATATTCTTAGTTCGTACAGGACCTTGGATCGAAAAACGGCTAAACTGTGCGAAACGACAGATATTCAGAAGAAACAATGTTGTCAAATTCAGATTAGTTTCAAGAAATAATTTAACCCAAGCTATCCATAGAGTATAAAATGTCAATTTTTTTATCACTTTTGTAGTCTGACGGTTTTGATTCCCAAATTAGTTAATGGTTACTATCACTTAAGATCTTCAGCAATGTCTAGAGCACAGATAGCCAGAATGCTGCGTGCTAGTGGGAGTACTTTTGAAATCACTGAATGTGTTTTTAGAGGTTGTTGGAAATAACTCTTCTACTGTTTTAAGGAGATGGCGAAGGCATCTGTAACAAACTTCTTAGTTCTTTTTTTTTATGATTGAAGGATTACTGGTGGCCCGGAGGCCTTTCCAGTTTCACCAGGACAGGTGGGCGAGCAAAGGCTCAGCCAGGAGGGGTGGGATTTGCTAGTAGCTACCCGAGCGCCTCCGAAGGAGACCTAACAGCTCAAGAGCAGCTGCTTCGCGAATGAATCTACTACCGGATCGGAATCGCGACCCGCTGAGAAGATCCGGCGAGAAACTCAGCGAGCTGATTCATGGGTTAGGTTGCACGGCGAACTCTTTGTCGAGTTCGACGAGTACGGTTACCGGGGTCCCCAAGCCTGCTCCTAGAGCTGAAGGCGTCTAGTGCAAAGGTTATTGGATCTGATGGATCCGTAAGGACGTGTCTAGGGCGTCGACGGTGACTGGCTCCTGCATGATCAGGATTCGGGAAGTAGTCAGCGGCGGCTACGATAAGGCGATTATCATGACGCATAACCTTATCGAAGTACCGTTCCGACGCTGACTTCATGTATTTCTGGATAGATTCGAGGCCCAGGTCGTCGTGTAGGTCAACGTTCCTCACGAACCACGGAGCTCCGACGGCTAACCTGCAAAAGCGGGATTGTAGAGATTGGAAGGTGTCTATGTGTGTGCGGGCCGCGTGAGCGAACACCACACTCGCGTAAGTCATGACGGGCCTTATGCAAGTTTTGTAAAGTGTCACCTTGTTCCGAAGGGACATTTTACTCCGCTTACAGATCATGAGGTAAAGTCTACCGAGAATAAACGCGGCACGGTCACGGACTGATTTTATATGCGGGCGGAATGTCATCGATGCGTCCAGGGTCACGCCCAGGTACTTGACCTTCCTGGCCCAGGGTATGGGTTGTCTAAAGAGAGTAATCGGGGGTGTGAGATTCCTCGTCCTAATCCGGGAGGAAATCCGTGTGGAGTTTCCCCCCTGAAATAGCACCGCAGTACTTTTCGCTGGGTTGATGTCTATGCGCCATTTTCGGAACCACTGTCCTAGGGCTAGGGCTGCGCTCTGAAGCTTCTTCGCGATTAGGGACTTGTTTCTACTGGAATAGTAAGCAGTCGTGTCGTCGGCGAATAAAGCTAAGTGGGTCGGCGGCGACCGGGGAATATCGTTAACAAATAAGCTAAATAGGAGGGGTGAGAGGACAGAGCCTTGCGGGACTCCAGCTGTGAGAGGTCGTGGGGAGGAGCGGGTCCCTTCGACTCGATATCGAAAAGAGCGGTTCGACAAGAAGTCCCGTATGATGAGCACGAGACTATCCGGCACGCCCATGTTGAATAGTTTGAAAATCAAACCGTTGTGCCAGACTTTGTCGAACGCTTTTGCGACGTCGAAGAAGAGAGCTCCCGTGTATAACGGTTTTGGTCGATTAATCCCCACAAGAATGTGCTCCGTGAGGCGGTGCACCTGTTGAACACATGAGTGATTTGTACGGAATCCGAATTGTTCATCGATGAGAATGCCCTTGGATGAGACGAAGTCTCTGAGGCGTTTGTAGAGCAGACGCTCATACAGTTTGCCTAGAGACATGAGGAGGCTAATCGGGCGGTAGCTCGTCGGATGATTTTTTGGTTTACCGGGTTTATGTATGCCGATAACGTCCGCTTCTTTCCACACCGCGGGAAAGATACAGTTCGCCATAGCGGCACTGAAAATAGATGCCAACATCACGATGAGTTGGACGGGTAGAAGTTTAATAACGCGGTTGGATATACCGTCGGAACCGGGAGCCTTGCGAGGACGTAGGTCTTTGATCAAGTCTTTAACTTCCATCGGGGTGACGGGTGGTAACGCATCCGAGGGTGGCAAGGAGGCTCTGCGTTCTACCTCACTGTCTACTAATTCTACATGAACAGGGTCCACGGATTGAGTGCTGGGCGTGCACTGCGTTTGCAATGTATCGGCCAGCAGCTCTGCTTTTTCGTCATCATCAAACGCCGCGAGTCGGCCTGAGGGGCCTACGAGGGGGGGCATAGTTACTACCGTATCCGATTTGAGAGTACGAGCTAAGCGGTAGTAAGACCTTTGGGAGGGCGCGAGTCCTTCTAAGAAATCAGACCATCTGGCATCTCGGACTTCGGCGATGCGAGACTTTACGTCGCGTTGTAGGGCACGCATTCGAATTCGATTTTCCGCGGTAGGATACCTGTCGTAGGCGCGTATCGAGGCGTTCTTAGCTCTAAGGAGTTCCCTAATATCGTCGGACAATTTGAAACGGTGAAGGAAGTCCTCCGCTACAACTTGTTTCGATGATCTATCTAATGTCAATGTAATGGTGTGCATACGGTGCACAGAATTCACTGGAAAGCCCTGTTCTAACAGATCGGCCTTGACGAGCTCTACATCTAACTCTTTAGGGACTCCGCGTATTACAACGCGGAGTTCGCGCTCCTCCTGGAGCGTATACGTATGGAAACTTATACGCTCCGTACGGAGGTAAGAAGAGAGGGCCCTATGGTCGTCGGGTGTTTGAACCTTAATTTGAATGCCGTTCGCGAGGTTACGGGCATTCGTGAAATTGATATTTTTGGCCTTAAGGGCCAGGCAAACTCGATCCCAAGCTGCCTTCTCCTGAAGGATAACCGGGGGAGGGGTCTGGGTTTTATTTTGTGCCACCGGACGCGGCGACGGAGTGGCACGGGCTGGGGGCGCAACGGGAGTCTGAGGGCGGGGGCGCGACGCGTTCGCGGCTTTGCTAATTTTAGCGGCCGCGGGAGCTCGGGACTCCGCGGCACGCTTCTTACCCTTCTGTACCAGGGTGAATCCATCCGTCGATGAGGCGGGGGCGAGGTCGACCTCCATGTCCGAGTCAGAGTCGGAGCACGAGGAGGCGGGTGCAGGCGACCTACGAGCAAGTGTAGGTGTTTTAGAGGGCGCGATGGAGGTCGCGGATGATCGCTCAGCTGAAACGATGGTCACGGCGGACGACGCAGCAGCTTTACTCGCCAGTATAGGCGACACGGGAGCGGCAGGCACGACGAAGGCTGCGGTGCTCGATGCAGAAGCTTTGCACGCAGGTACAGGCGACGCAGGAGCAGCGAGCGCGGCGGAGTCCTCGAGAGGGCTCCCAGTGTGATTGGCCTTGAAGGCCAGAAATTCTGAGGCGAGCTGTGGGTGGCGAAGTCGAAGGAATTCCGCGAATACAGCGTCCATGATCGCTGAGTGTCCAGGTGGGGCGGCCCCGGGTCTTGAAACACTCGCCTTGCGGCGAGGCCCCAACTTCTCGGACCTGAGCGGTTCTATTGAACACAGGTGGCAATGCGGCGCGATTACTACAGGACAAAGAAAAAAACACAACAAAACAGAAATAACAAAAAGAAACAAAACAAATAAATACTTCCAGGAAAACACTGTCGGCAGATGTACCATGAACACAAAAATAACTAAAACAAAACAAATAAAAACTTCCAGGAAAAACACTAAGACTTGGTCGGCAGATGTATCACGAACACAGGCCGTGCGAACAATGGCCGGGCTAACAAAAGCCGGGAGAATAAAGACCGGGCGATCGAGTGGTCGATGAGCACGTCCGCACGTGTCGGCTGCTTCTATCGGAATGACTTCTTAGTTCACTCCCTACGGAAAATACGATATAAAGCAAGGGCGTTTTATTGGTGGTGGGGCGTCTCGTGAGTCTACACGGGTAGGTACCACCATCCTGTGTATTTCTGCCATGAAGCAGTAATGCGTTTCTGTATGAAGGGTGGGGCAGCTGTTGTACTTAAAACTCATGTCTTGAGGTGTCTGGCAGCATATACGTTGTTAATGTCTATGGGCTCCGGTGTCTACTAGCCATAAGTGTGCTATGAGCTCATCCACCCATCTAAGCAATAAAAAATAAAAACAAACTTTTCTCGTAAGCATTAAACTAGTTGAAGTACGTACTTAAATCGTCTTCTTTACTGCAACTACGTAAATGTCATTGACTGGCATTTTAGATTCAAATCTTTCTCAACTTTACTTATTAGGTTATCTTAATAGTCGAAAGCCTTGTGGGGTTTGTTACACACAGTTATCTCGGCACCGGTGCCTTATAAGGACGAACCTCAGCGAAATCCATCAATGGGTAAGATAATTATCATTATTTGCATTTCGTATGACCTTCGAAACTGGCAAGAAAGTAAAGTTACATGATGGGATGTTTTGTAATCTATATTAGTCTACACTAATATATAAATCTACAGTGGTTTTTACGGATGTTCCGTTATAACTACTGAACCGTGCATCCGATTGACTTGAAACTTGGTATCCATGTAGAAAATATATGTACTTAATGGATATAGGCTAATATTTATATGAGTTTTGGCTCCCTAATAATACTGAAAATAAATAATAATGTTAATTTTAAAAGTTTAATTTATCAAGTCATACAAAGAAGATGATATACAAAGAAAAGGTCATGTAAACACCAAATTGATCCTAAAAAAATATGTATCTCACGTTGTCTACACTTGTGACTTACATTTCTTGAAAGTTAATATCTTAATTTTAGGCGTGACGCACTATAAACATTGAGAATGAAATGTGATTGAAAAGTTTCTTCATTAGATACGCTGGAATGGGTATTATATAAGAATCATTTTAATATCGTTTAATTTTATTCATAATACCACTCATTAACATACAATACAAGATTATTAATATGAAATCAACATAAATAACACAGATTGACACAATCATAAATTGGTTTTAAATATTTTTTAAGTAATTTGATATTTTATAGTTTAGTTACTGCTATTTTTGCATTAAAATAGGATTAAGGTTACTGATCCAGAGACACAATAATATAAGATATTAACCTACAATTTAGCTGCTCAGTAAATTGTGTTATTCAAATGTAAATTATCTGCTTTATTAGAATAAGAATCACATTGCATTTCAATATGTTGTACAGTTAGCGCCTGTCACGCCTCGTTAATTGAGTTTATTGATTTTTTTGTTCTTGATTTCTAAGGTAGATGAGGTTTACGGCTCGTCCGATGGCGAATGGTTGCCGTTGCTCTTGGGCATCATAAATGCCAGAGCACACACTACTGGTCAAAACTCAACAACAAATATATTTTAGTACCTATAGACGAGAAGTTGAGAAAATTTAATAGGTAAAGAATAAATGGGACATTTTAAATTTGAAATTTAAAATAGGCTTGTATAAATGAACGATCTCACGGCTTACCTGAACTTCAAAGCTGCCCCACTCGTCTTGAGACTTTATGAATGAATGATTACTGTTGACTCAGAGGCCTTTCCAGTTTTACCAAGACAGGTGGGCGAGCAAAGGCTCAGTCAGGAGGGATGGTATTTGCTAACAGCTGCCCGAGCGCCTCCAAAGGAGACCTAACAACTCAAGAGCAGCTGCTTCGCGAATGAATCTACTACCGGATCGAAATCGCGACCCGCTGAGATCCGGCGAGAAACTCAGGGAGCTGATTCATTTAGGTTAGGTTGCATGCCGAACTCTTTGTCGAGCTCGACAAGTACGGTTACCGGGGTCCCTAAGCCTGCTCCTAGTGTTAGAGCTGAAGGCGTCTAAGGCAAAGGTTATTGGATCTGAGTGATCCGTAAGGACGTGGTAAGAGCAACTGCTTTGTGAATGAATCTACTATCGGATCGGAATCGCGACCCGCTGAGAAAAGATCCGGCGAGAAACTCAGCAGGCTGATGCATGGGTTAGGATGCACGTCAAACTCTTTGCTGAGTTCGACGAGCAGGGTTACCGGGGTGTCTTGGGACGTGCGGTTGAAGTCTGAAAACTAGATCGAGTTTGACCGCAAAGAAACCATGGTTTCTAGTATAAAAGTTAAGATATAGAGCCTTACTCAATACGATTTACCACATGTCTCATAGTGGGTGACGACATTTATTGTGTGATTTCTATGGTCTTCGGTAACGACCAAGTGAGCAGAGCTTGTTCATCATTTGTTATTTGTCAATACATATTGTTATTGTCATCCAAGGCAAACGAGATTGCGGCCTACCTTATCTGTATTTCTTATGTCTGCAAAGTCAGGGTAGGTAACGGTAGAGAAGCTTTAGTGATGGAAACAGCTTGTCTGATATTAAACAATGAAACAGCTATGGTAATAAAGTTCCTTTTAAACTTTTAATAGTAACAATCGTTTTTTTATATATCGAAAAGCCAATTTTTGTTATGTCTAAACGATTTCCTAACGAAATAACATCTAAACGATTCCCTACCGAAATTTGTTCGGCAAAGAATTTCGGAGTCTAGCCTTATTAAGCAAATATCTATGATGTTCGGGTCGGAGACCGAAATGACCGAATTTGGATGTCGCCCAACTGAGATTGTTTTTTTGCCCTGAATAACCTTACTGATATGAGGTCCGATCGCGCTGATATATCCACAGTGATAAATGGTTCGAATTTGCCACAGATTGTCGTTGAAATGTTTCCAGTTGATCACAGATTTTATAGTATTTCGTGTCTCTGTGTATTTATTGTCTTACATTTATCTAAATACTTTTCGATAGCGATCATTTTATTCAGGCAGAATCTTAAAAGATCAAATGGAAAATCCCGTTTTAGTTCATACAGTTAATCCTAAGAATTTTGCGTGGAAACAAATAGAAACGCTTAGTGGACGACTAAATAAACAGAATGAACGAAAATATATTCGATTAACTAATTTTATAGAAAGAATAACGTATTTAAAATAATTTAACAAAAAATCCTAGACATCTTTACTCTCCGATATTATAAATTCTACGAAAGTAAAAAATCAACTGGATATTTGAATATGTCATCGACAGTTCTTGCCGTGACAATTTTAAAAATCCTCTCGATAAATTGTGAATTCATTTTTAATCTATAATCACAATTAATTGGACACAGAAGATTCTCGTGTACACCTTAGATAAATATATATTTACTTATTAAAAAAAACAGGTATGTAGTAAAAACAGCAAACATGGAAGTTCATTGTTGGATAGTGATTTTAAAATTAGTTTGTAAGCAGCAAATTTTATGGATGAAAATGATAGTCACTCTTCTTGGTTGAGTTGGCGAGACTATTTCTTGTTTAAAGTGTATTTTTAAGATCTCTGTCTCTTTCTAAAGTCTTAAAATGAACTTGATAATGTTTTTGTCAATATCTCCTGTGTTTAATCAAGCCTCAAATAAGGTTTATATTCCTTTTATAGGTTCCGGGAATCGATTAAGCAAGGCTTAAAAGAGTCTGCCCCGCATTTCAATGATACAAACACATTCCTAAGAACGATGTGATTATATCTATATAAAGGCAAAGTTTGTTGTGAGAGAGTAATGATTTATACATTAAATTACAACAGCAGACGCAATCTTTCTACGAAAATTATTCATGAGGATTTAATAAAATTTCTTACTCACAACACACAATTACGTGGTAAATTATTTGAAGAATTTTGGACATAAATGATAAAGTTTAATGCTAAGAAATAAATGTTATTCTGTCTCAGTTTGGGTTCCTCAACGGTTTCCAAGTATTTATGCGATAAATATTTAAAAAAAATCTTCAATATTAATCTGATACTGTAAATTATTTCTACTAATTTAAGATATTGTTACTTTGAAAGGTTTAAGCATTTCAATATTGAAATTGATTATACTATGTGATTAAGTGATTTGTGAAGTATTTAGCTATTCTAGATTAATCTAATAATAAACTAATTGAATGCGGGAATCCTATCGCACTTGATCGCGTGAGGGTTGACTTTAAATTATTTTATATTGCGCGTAGGGCAGAAACGAATTCAATATTTAGTCATTTTCATTGCCAATTTGAAATTGGCTTAGTGTTTTATATCAACTGCGTGTCTCTCTTCCTTTATATAGCAGTTCGCCTGTAATGTATCGATAAAGCTAAAACGACGTTGTCTGAACCTGAAAGATCACTATACTCTAAGCCCTGAGTCTCTGAACCTGGGCTGAGTTTTTCCCGTGAAAGATGTATTATTTATTGTCAAAAAGTAATCAACATTTTTACGACTGTAATATGATGTAAACATTTGTCAATCCCGGATCTCCTGTGTGCGTAGTATATATGTATAATACGAGGAAACAAACAATGCAATAAATCCATTGAATTGAGACGAGACACGTTCGAAATATAATTTTGTGTCAGACGAAAATTGTATTTTATATACATATTTTTTTAATTTTTTTATTGCTTAGATAGATGGACGAGCTCACAGCCCACCTGGTGTTAAGTGGTTACTGGAGCCCATAGACATCTACAACGTAAATGCGCCACCCACCTCGAGATATAAGTTCTAAGATCTCAGTATAGTTACAACGGCTTCGAACCGAAACGCATTACTGCTTCACGGCGGAAATAGGCGGGGTGGTGGTACCTACCCGTGCGGACTCCCAAGAGGTCCTACCACCAGTGAAAATTATATGTAGGATTCCTATGATCAAAACATGTCATTGCAGGTTTATTGCGTTTATATCTGATTTAATTGAGATTTAAGTCAATTTATCTATTTATTACACTTCATGCACTATTTACATTGGTTTCATTAACTCCTAAGGCATTCAGTACTAGTCAACCAAAGGTAGTTCAGAGTAAATAATGGTAAGCGCATTGAGATATAAATTAAACTCACTATCATAAGTGAATCGTTTTATGAAATGATTTATTTAAATTGTATATTATGTTTATATTCCCTCTCTCTCTCTCTCTCTCACACACACACTCTCTCTCACTCACTCACTCTCCCACCCACTCACTTACTCACTCAATCTATTTCTGATACGGTAACTTGAACTTTGGTTGAGCTTCTGTAACGTATACTTCGGTAACATACCTGACTATTAGGGAACGTTGCGAATGCCGACTGGACTTTGTGAAGAGCGTGGTCCTGCTGGTGCGGGGCGGGCGGCCGACCTTTGGGGAAGTGGAAGCGAGGTATGACTCTGGCCGGAGCGCCACTGTTGGCAGCGCCCCGTACTGTCCGCTGTAGCGTTGTATGCGGAGGTGCTGAAGAGGGCTTTATAGGTGCGGAGGCGGCGTAACTCTGTGGAGGAAAACAGAATTGTTAGCCGTGCTTCGTATAGTAATCAACGTGATTATAATAATTCAAAACAGTTTCTGTTGATTTTTTTTTACTAAGATCATTATTATTATTATTGACTAGGTGACCCGGCAGACTTCGTAGTGCCTCAATCGATAAATAAAAGTCCGACGGGGAACACATCAAAGGAAAAACAAAATTGATATTTTTATTTAATTCCGAGCATTTTCATATTTATCTACCTTTTAAACCTTCTCTGGACTTTCACAAATAGTTCAAGACCAAAATCAGCCAAATCGGTCCAGCCTTTCGCGAGACTAACGAACAGCAATTCATTTATATATATATATACATATAGATAAATAGATAAATGAAGGAACTGACGGCCCACTTGGGTTTTAGTGGTCATAGACACCAATTATGTTAACACCACCCCTCAACTTGATAAGTATCAGTTCTGACAGTACAGCGTCTGCCCTACTCATCAACCTGAAACGCATTACTGCTTCAAGGCAGAGTGGTGGTACATACCGTGCAGACTCAGGAACAACTTTTATGCCCTTGTTTGGTATCGTGATTTCCGTCGGAAGTAAGCTGTCATCATTTCCCTACACCAGAAGCAGAGCTCGTTCCGCACCCGCGATCCGAAGCTGAGAAATTTTCACATTTGCGTGTGAGAGAGCTCAATTAATTTTTTGTGTTAAATGATTTTGTTTATATTTTCGCTGACGTATGATGGTAACGCAATCGTGGTCCGGCTATTAATAAAACGATACGGATATAAGACCCCAGCTTACGATATATACGATCTATTAAAACTCTTATAGGTATATGATGCTACTTAAATTTCTAACTCCTAATTCTAGTTCGTAAGTACCGATGGTATGAAATGTTGCCAGGCCACGATTTACAATCATGCATTCCGATTTAAGGAATATAACCGTTATATCGATTCACTCTCACTTTTTAAGAAGCAGATAGCTTACTGAAATTGTATTCTGGTTCTTAAAACTGCCAGAGTCACATCCGTATCAAGAGATTGGTTTGAAAATAGAATGTTGTTTCCGTCAAGTGATGAGTGAGAGTTTCCGGCGATTTATTGTAGTGTTGTTGTTTGATATTTCGCACTAAAGAGCAAATGCTAGTATAGTATATACTATTAGTATATAGTTTATTATATAGTATACTGGTGACCCGCCCTCGCTTCGCTTCGGAAACTGTAATTTATTATTGATTTCTCCACCATTTAATGGATGTTCTTATACATATAAACCTTCCTCTTCAATCACTCTATCTATTAGAAAAAACCGCATCAAAATCCGTTGCGTAGTTTTAAAGATTTAAGCATACATAGGGACAGATACCTATAGGGACAGAGAAAGCGACTTTGTTTTATACTATGTAGTGATAATATTAGTATACAATACAGATATTTCTTGATAGTAGTAAATTATTTCAAAAGTAAAATGTATTATGTCGTATGTGATGAAAAGCGGTCTAATCTATAGCAAAAGAGGTGTGGGCTCTTGACATAAATTTTCACTGAAGATACATATATTTTTCGTAGTCTTCGAATAGTATTTTAGTTACGAAGCTCTAAATGATGATTGATTTTCTACTAATTTTTATTATTATTATTAAACTAGTACGCTGAATCTATTACGGTCGGAATTAAAGACCGTGTGCTTTTAAATAAACCAATTAATGTTAACAATAGGCAGTGAAAACGGATAATCGAAATCAACGATTTTTAGTTTTTTTTTTATTATTTGCCTCATACGACGTACTCATTCTAAAACCTTTTTTTTTAATTTCATAAAGTTAAATGGCATAGTTAAGTAGAGAAAGTTTTAATCGGTTGTAATCTTTGAACCGGTCTGAAACTAAATTGTCTTTTTACACTTGCTAGACCTGTCGTTTTAAATTACGCTTTTTAAGTGAGTCATTTAATTAATTGAGCATAACAAGAAATCTCTAGTGCAGAGATTCCTATAGTGGTTGACATCATCCATTTACACAAACAATAATCTGCAGCTGGTTAACTGTAAAAATTAAATTAAACTGGTAAGAACTTCGTATCAATAAGAAAAAACTATAGATAGGATTTTAAAACAATTTCGCTGCAGGTATCTGAGGAATCAGTTCATTTTGGAAAAGGGCTCTTTATCCGAAGTGGTATTTTGGAAACCCCGACTTTACGTTGACTAGAAATTCAAATTAAAAAGTTAAAACATACATTGTTGTAGATTTTACACATCGTAAAAGTTAAAAATTAAATTTCAATCGTTGTAAATCCTTGAATTAATGCAATCGTATCAAGCGATGCATCGGTGCTCGAATCCTGCAGGCAGGTACCAATTTTTCTAATGAAATACGCACTAAACAATTGTTCACGATTGACTTCCACAGTGAAGGAATAACAACGTGTAATAAAAATCAAACCCGCAAAATTTTAATTTGCGTAATTACTGGTGGTAGAACATTTTGAGTTCGCACGACCCTGTCTATTTCTACCGTGAAGCAGTAATGCGTTTCGGTTTGAAGGGTTGGGCAGCCGTTGTACTATTAAAACTGAGACTTAGAACTTATGTCTCGAGGTAGGTGGCGGCATTTATGTCTATGAGCTTCGATAACCATTTAACACCAGCCCAGCCACATAATCAATAAATAAAAAGAGTCCGAATTCCTAATTTACCCTATCATTAGTAATTCGTAAGTAATCGTAATTAAAAAATTCCTACATCGTGCTAATGATTCGCGAGTTCATTGCTGTTTTAGGTATTTGTTTGAATGAAAACGTTGGATCTATAGTCTATTGCTCTAAGTTTGAGTTTCCTTCTGTACTATAGGATCCAAAAACGTTCACATACGAGACTAGAATAATTAGGTAGGTAAAGGGAGTTAAGCCTCGAAATTTAAATTTATTCAGCATACAGCCTAACCTAGAATGAACTTTTTGGCGGGAAGTGAAGTTGTGTGATTTGTTTTATTTTGACTATTTAGTGTTTCTTCGGGTTTAAATGTGTAATAACGGTGCTTTTTTTAATTGTTTAGTATCTGTGAAAGTGCACAAATGTGAGGCAATGAAACAAAGCCACTGAACGTAACTTCTCGGGATCCTCCAAAAAGTCTACTGAAAAAGTCTCAGTAAATGACCAAAATTTAACTGAGGTTATATTTCATCCCATAACATCTCATCTCATTTAATTTCATGCCGTTCATATTAATCAACTTCATTCCATTTTATAATATGACTTTTTATATAAAAAATATATAAAAAATATTAGGCTGTATGGTATGGTACCCTTGCCTTTCCAGTTGGAAAAATAAAACTACTACTACTGACATGTCCTTCTTCAAACGAGGCTTGTAGAGAGTATTACACGGTAGGCAGCGGCTTGGCTCTGCCCTTGGCATTGCTGAAGTCCATGGGCGACGGTAACCACTCACCATCAGGTAGGCCGTATGCTTATCTGCCAACAAAATCAATAAAAAAAAAACATAAAATGCGGTTTCATATTTCAGTGATAAAATGACAGTGCAATTGAGTGCAATAGATGACAGTAATCGCGTTCCTATCGGATCACTTATCTTTGCTTCGACTGCTTTCGTTTTCCTATCACCTTGACCCAATCATTCCTTGAGATGACGTCATCCGATATTTATATTTCGACTTTTGGCAGAAGCGTGTGTATGTGTGGGTGTGTGTGTATGATAAAATTGAATTATTGATCGATGTTATAGATTCTTCAATTTTTTTTATGTTATGTTATGTTTGTGTTAAGATTTCAGTATATTCGAGCACAAGAGACTTTTTACATTTAGTTTAAGATAGGGTGTACAGTGGTAGGTATAGTGTAAGATGAGGTGGCAAGTTAAGTTTAAGCTTTGATATACAGAAAAACTTCCATAAATAAATAAAAACGAAAGTCACTGAAATCTTACGACCTATATTAATTCTATGTATATTATATTAATATATATAATATTAAAGTATTAAAGTTTATAAAAAAATTTGAAAAGAGCAACTGATTTAATCTGAAATTCACAAATACATCTCACAGATAAATAAAAGCCCTTAATTGTTAATAATAATATTAGTTATACAATGTAATAAATTGTTTTTTTGGGATGGCATAGTTGTTGGTTCAAAGACCTTTGCGGGTGACTCAGTTGGATGATGCCGTAGCTAGGTTTCATGTCGAACTCTTCGATGACTTAGACTGGTAAACTGCAAGGTACTATGCCTCAGAGCTTAAGTCAAAGATAGGGCTCGATTGACCTCGTCTATTGAAGCATTAAACAAAAAACAAAACGTTCATATTATTTTCCATTAGAAATAGTCAAAATGATACTCAAATATCAATGTTACTCATAACAAAACACGTTACGCAGTTTGTTTTTAAAAATTCTAACCAGATTGATGGACACTAATAGGCTGTGAATTCACCGTGAAAATATGCGAATACGTGGCTATGTATAACAACTTTGGTCGTAGGTGGAAAGTATTTTGAACTCATACGATCATAATCGCAGGTTTTGGCGCCAGCTTATTTGGAACGGTGAGCAGGGCAAGTCGGAGTTAAACCGACTAAAACTACCTCAACATCCCGCATCCAAGCCTTTTTTTCTGACCTTGGGTCAAACCTCCTAGGCGGTCCCGGCGCTTAGGGGTCTCGCAGGGTATGGGAGATTGGTCCGCGACAGCGAACCGCGGGCCCAAGCATGTTTTAGGGCTCTACCGCACTAAGCGATTCCACTTCACTAACATTATTTGAATTATTCCGATAATTTTATTCAATTATTAAATAACTCTATGGCAAATTTTGGAATACTAACTCAATATTTACTAGAACATAAATGTTTTAAGTACACATTTTATTAAACTAGTCAATAGACGAAGAATAAAAATTGAACCCAATTCAATTAACTTTTATGAGGTATGTAATAAAGACTACTATTGTGTTTTAAAAAATAAATAGTCGATTTTAGTGTCCGAATCATCGGCGTTATTATATGAAATCGATTTCATTATGTGTTTAAAATTTCCTTACTTGACATTGGAATTTCAAAACATTGGATGGTAAAAAAATATTGAAGCAGTGATTATATTAAATTATTTTTGACTTGAAATTCGACTAAAGACATTTCCTATGAAAAACATTTGAAAATTTTAAAACTAAAAGGTACAGTTCTTACAGTTTTCGCGTCACTTTGATGACAGCAGACTTTTTGGCGGGAACGCGAGGAGTGAAGTTGTGTGATTTGTTTTATTTTGTCTATTTAGTGTTTCTTCAGGTTTAAATGTATAAACAACGGTGGTTTATTAACTATTATTTAATATCTTTGAAAGCGCACAAATGTGGAAATAAGGCACAAAGTCGCTGGATGTAACTTCTCGGGATCCTACAAAAAGTCCACTGAAAAAATTTCAGTCAATGACCACCATTTTACTGAGATTATATTTCATCCCATATCATCTCATCTCATTTCATTAAATTTTAATCCAGTTGATTAATATCTCAAATTAATCATCTTCATTTCATTTCATTTCACTCCATATTATCATTTTTCATAAAAATAAGAATATTAATTAAAATAACCCATGACTTAAAGGTCTTAGTTACCAGGTAATAAACACCCTTAAAAAAAAGATGACAGCAGTGAAAAATTATTTTGATATGAATTTTCTCAGGATATAATTCTGAAGGTCTGAATTTCCAGAACTGTTTCGTTAATTATCTTCACCTTAAATATCTTCACTACGTAGCGCATTAATTTCAACCGAAGCCCTGGTAATACAATTATAGGCTTGGGTTACACGTTCATGCCTATTTAAGCAATTAAATGAAAACGAGGAAGGTTTTGTTATGTCTGTGTATATTTTATTCAATATACGTTTCTGAAAACATTAACAAAAGTTGATAAAGTTGATAATTTTAGAAAAAGATGAAAATTACGTTATTAGATTTATTCAGAAGCCGAGAGGAACGATGGCACGAGGAACGGTGACTACTTGTCTCAAGTGTGCCAAAAACGGCAATAAAAAACTGAGAAAGTCGGTAAATTTTCGTCTAATTAAGATCACACCTAAACGGTGTACAGGGACTTATGTATCGGATATTTCAATATTTCTGCATAACTTAATATAAACCGCAGCTTTCTTATAAGCTGTAGCGTGGACCATAGAATGCCCCTGCCTTGCCTAGATTCTGTCTCGGGTGGAGATCAGGCCGAGTGTCTAGGACTGTCGTCTGTGGGTGGGCCTTTAACATCTTTGGCCACCGACTGCCACATATACCCTAGACGCGTGATCCTTGTAGGAGGTTTGGTCCCCGGTCATATAAAAGCTTCCTTAGATGCAAGCTTAAATACAACATCCGTTGCTGTTAAAAAACAAGTTCAAGATTTAGCTAAAAAATCTAAATAGCAATCATTAATTATTTCTGCTTAACAAAACATGAAATAGAAAATTCTTTTTGTCCCTACAGGCATACATACGACAAAGCGTGCGTGGGTGTGTAGCGATTCAACAAACTGTCATTTCTTTTGTGTGTGTCAATATTTTATGTTATTTATTTCTTAAACGTGTTAACCATTTATCAACGATTCAAGGTACTAACTAATCAGGTTTTATACTTAAATAATTTATCTGTAATTATTTTGTCAGTATGATTTCGTTATATATCTATTTAAATAGACAATGGTAATGCAAGGTACAAAAACAATTGGATTATATCAGTTTTTGGTTTATTACATTATCTATATGCATCGTAATTCTTTTCATTCTATTTTTCATTATGGTATTTGGCCATGGTTGATCATGTTTAATTTGGATCATTGTTAAAGCTGTCATTGTTTACTGATGGTAGAGCATGTCATGCACCCGCCCGGACAGATCTCATTTGTACAAATGCCATTAAAGGATCGACCTCATATCTAAGCTGGTAGCATCTGGTTAAGTCGTGAACTCACACACACACAGAGCATTAAAAGAATCGAGCTTAAAATCAAATTAAGTTCTAGTTCTTTTCTGTATTTCATTTTAAGTTTCGGTTTTTTCGGCTTACCCTTTTTAATACGGCTATCGGGATGCCGGTGAGGAGTTTAAAATGTAATTGAATAGTAATCTTTGTAATCCTCTCAGTGAAATGGCGGGAGTTTATTTCAGTTGAGGTTTTAATGGATATTTTGGGAAAATTGGAAACGGATCCACACTAATTTTTGTTTACTTTCACAGATAGTAAAATATTAATATTAACTGAATTTTATCTAAAGAGCTACATTTTCATAATAAAATTAATCACACAATATCAATCTTCACATTCGGGCCTATCAGTCGTATAATCCTTCTGCCTAATTCTAATGCAAAGATGTGAAATATAGACTAAGCACCACAACATAAAATACACGCGACTATGAAATTCTGATCGTAGGTTGACTCTCTGACTGATTGGTATGACTCTTATTGGTCCAATTGAAAGAAATTTTGAGTTTGCTACACTGCTACTAGACTGAAATATCACAGAACTATTTTCAGCAAAGTTAATAAAAAAGAACGGTTTGCCATCGACGGTTACGGTAGGCAGCGGCTTGGCTCTGCCCCTAGCATTGCTGAAGTCCATGGGCGACGGTAACCACTCACCAACAGGTGGGCCGTATATTCGTCTGCCTACACGGGCTATAAAAAAAACCCGATTAAGCTTCACTATAAGATAAAAATTCTATTCCTATTATTGAAATAAATTATAAGTTTAACAATAATTTAATTTACAGCGCGAGTGCCCTTGAAGCCGTATAATATCCCCCACGTAAGCCTGATGTGGGTCGAACATAAATTCTGCCAACTTGCTGATGTCAAACATAAGTATTCTAAACTAATTTATTTCTGTTTTGAGATAGACTCTTGAATTATTTAAAAAAAGAAGTATTTGTTTCGTTCGTTTAGGGCGGACCTGGGCAGACATATAGTTTATGTATTCAATTGAGCTAAAATTGTTTTCGAATGTGTTGGACAAGCTGTAGTGGGAAAGCATTCGACGTCGCCCCAAATACGTCATTACCATCTATTAACGGTGCTTTTAGGTACTTCAAGCAACGGTCATCGTTCTCATCGAGAAGAGAGAGAGAGAAGTACTCGACGAGTAAATTAACCCACAGACACAGCCCACTGAGTTTCTCGCCAGATCTTCTCAGTGGGTCGCGTTTCCGATCCGGTGGTAGATTCTGCGAAGCACGGCTCTTGCTAGGGTTCGTGTTAGCAACGTCGTCAGGTTTGAGCCCCGTGAGCTCACTTACTAGTTAAGGTTACGCTGAAATAGCCTTTCAAGGCTATCAGCTTAGGTAGGGAAAAAAAAAGTGTGACAAGAATAAAACGAAAACGCGTTAAGGTTGTGGAAGCCTGGAATCTAATTTCGGAAATTCATTTATATTTCAGTACGCCGTTTTAGGAAGGTTATTTATAAAAACAAATTTTAATTTTAAACTTCTAATTTCTAAATGAATTTTTTTCATTCCACAGAACATCACGGGAAACGATATCTTATTCATTGAATTGTGTAATTTTTTTTGTAATTCAAAATACATTATGGATTCATTACATCAAAACATTCCAGTACCAAATCTTCATAATTACTGCCAACTTCACAACAGCCACTTAAAGTTGATCTCGACTTCTCGACTACGGAGTTTCCAGTGTTTTGAAGCTAATTTATTAGAGGCAGTTTGTATAATATAAGCTAACTTTTACCGTCAAGGTTTCTTGTTAAGCTTTAACATTATATTCACTCAAGCTGAAACGCATAATTACTTTGCGGCAAAAGTAAGATTGATGAGGTCAAGCTGTTTATGTTATGCTCAAACAACAAACTGCTAGCAGAACTTATGTTTGAATTAAGAGAAAATAGTCAGCATTAAGTAGATGATAATAAGGCTTTTATTCTCAATTGTACGTATAGAATTGGGTTCCAATTGCTTATCACTAGTCACTTGTACTACACAGGCTATGTGAAATTAAATTTCGATAAAATACATTACATATAATAAAATACATAAAGAATTGCTCAACAATTAATATCAATATCAACCAATCCTACATACTTATTATAATCTAAAAACTAAACAAAAATAAGCATTATTCATCGTAACAGAAAATTATCTTCAAAATGTTATAAAACTATTTGAACTTAAAAATTTTTTATCGACTGTAGTATGTCAGCTGTTCAATACCAACTGAAGAGAATTATTGAAATGTCACTTTTTTTTTTAATTGCAAAAATGGATAGACGTGCTCACCACCTGGTGTTTAGTGGTAACAAGAGCCCATAGGCACCACGATAATGTCGCCACCCATATTGAGACACAAGTCCTAATTCTCAGTTTTTACAGTATAACGGCTGCCCCACCCTTTAAACCGTAACGCATTACGGCAGAAATAGGTAGGGTCGTGGTACCCGTACAGGCTCACAAAACGCCTTACCACCAGTAAACACAAGTCACCCTACCACCATATTAGTAAATTAGTGAGTATATTACTGAATATAATATAATGTAAGTACAGTAAGTAGTTTTAAAGAAATTATCCTCTTGGGTATACTCTATTATAGAACTTGGCGACAACACTTTCATTTTATTTCGTAAACATTTGTTCCGTGGTAGAGTATAATACTTCTTAAATCAACTCCGAGTTTGATTGCAACGAACGCTCGAATAAGTTCGTAATATTATTGGTTTGGTTTAAACATTTTTGGTTAACAAATTATTAATGGTACAAATTTATATAAAATAATTACAACGTATTTCTTTTTACTATTTATTATACACTGTGTGCTCAAAAAATAATTCTTGTTTTTTTCTATTTTGACAGTGTGTTTAATTAAGCTGGTTGCGGGTACATTCAGCGCATCGTTGGAGGGGATTTAAAAATCCGTTTCGACAATGTTCTCCCTGACAATAGAGATTACAACCACGCTTATATTTTTTATTACTAGCTTATTTAGCATTTTTTATTCAATGAATAATTGAATAAAAATGCCATTTTCCAAATATTCTGACATTTGATTGACATTGACCTTTAGCATAGGCAAATGTCAAATTCTTCAAATTTAAGCCGAAGGTTAGCATAGATAATACCATAAACAGAATCATAGACAATACACATGAACAGAATTCTCCCTAGATCTGAACTTTCGATAACAGTTCTGTTGCGCTGTGGTAATTGAGCGTGGACTGTATTTATTGTTTTGAGATATTTATTGAACGTTCTTAATACAATTTAAAGACTATAAAAGAAATATAAAATTGATGCGTTGCTCTTGGCGGCTGGATTTGAAAGAGCGTTGGTGTCATGGCGGAAGTCGCTCGTTGACACTTTGACGTTCAGAAATTGAACAGTTCTTATTTAGTGCAATTAAAACACGTGCATATACAATGCTGTATCGGTATATTTACTACTAAATGTGAGTCATGTAATGTTCATCAATCGAAGCCAACACGTTGCCTACGTATTTTCAATGTATTCCCTCTGGCTATATTTAAAATACGGGATAAAGAGGAGTACGCGGGGCGAGGGACCAGCGCGTAGTATAAATAGACACGCGCATGTCCGCGCACTCTCCACGCCAAATCGGGAAACGCGAATGGCATAGTACGTTGATCATCTATTATTATTTAATATTAAACTTATTGTTTATAATTATCAATTATTTCATTAAGATTTCTCATTTAAAGATATTAGTAGCCAAAGAATCAATCCAAAAATATAATGTATAGGGAACGTATTACTATGAAGATTGTATAGAAAGTACTGTGATAAAATAGGTAAGCGAATCCACTAAGCCACCGGACGGACGCCTCGGACTCGGATTTTTGTGATCTGCATGTGACACCTAAGCTCATCTAAGCTCCTTTAGTAAGTCAAAAAGGGAAAAACCGATAATTCAATAATTAATTATATTCATATTATGAAGCCTTTTTTTATTGTATAGACAGATGAACGAGCTTGTGAACCATCTAGTGTTCAACGGTTAGGGTAGGCGGTCTGCAGTGGCTGCAACGAGGATACGGTGGAGCACGCGCTCGCGTACTGCACCGCTTTCGCGGAGCAGCGCCGCGTCCTCGTTGCAAAAATAGGACCGGACTTGTCGCTTCCGACCGTCGTGGCTACGATGCTCGGCAGCGACGAGTCCTGGCAGGCGATGCTCGACTTCTGCGAGTCCACCATCTCGCAGAAGGAGGCGGCGGAACGGGAGAGGGAGAGCTCTTCTTCCCTCTCGGCGCCGTGCCGCCGCCGTCGAGCCGGGGTTCGGAGGAGGGCGTTTGTCCAGCTCCAGCCCCTATGAGGAGGCAGTCTCCTCCCGGTGATGGTCACGGGGCGACCTAAGGGGGTTGAGGCTGCGCCGCACGCTACCGTCACTCTAGCGCGCTGGCACCAGGAGGACGGGACGGCACGTCGGCGGCTGCGGACTGCGATGCGGTCCGCATTTTCGTCGTCGCTGTCGTCGCCGAACATACTGTTGAAGAGCAACCCGGTCGGCGGTGTATCGCGTTCCGACCCGGCAGGCTGGTTCTGGCCCAGCGGGGTATCCCGGAACACCAGCGGCACCGCCCGGGCGGCCTGGTAGGGCCGCCGTACCGCGGAGACCGACGTCGTTGGTCGTCGACTATCGCCTCGACGACCCGTCGGTCGGGCGTCCTCGGGGTGGCGCCGCGTGTCTGGTTGTAGTGTTGACCGCGGGAACCCCCCTACTCTGAACAGGTTCTGACCCCGGACGGAGATCGGACGTCGGGTGTAAGAGTGCAGGGGAGTCGTTTAGTGGGTGGGCCCTAAAATCCTTGGGCCCGCGATCTGCTCTCAACACCTGCAGATCGTTGAGTCTCACATACCCCGCGCGCCCCCTAGGCGCGGGGGGGACCTCGTAGGAAGTTCGGCCCCCGGCCCGAAAAAAAAAAAAAAAAAAAAAAAAGGCGGTGGTACTTAAACGTTTTCGGCCTACAACACGCTTTACCACCACTAATTACGAAAATAATATGTTGGCTTTCAAAGAGACTTTTTATTATACAATTTTACTCCTTTATGATAGAAGTTATTCGTGATAATGCCTTTTGTAAGTACATACATTCAATAGTTATACCTGTCTACGGGTTTTGATAGCTGACATTGTCGCATCGCTCAGAACGATTACATCGGCTGTCTTATCCTTAACGATGACGTCATAAATTATTAACTATTAATAATTGTTCTGTCTCATCTATGCATATTTGATAATGGAACCCGATTCTTCTGCGATAACCGCAAAAGATTTTGGGTCGTATAAACGTAAAAACTATTCAAAGACAACATTCTCATATGTGTAACGAAATCTTTCGCGGTGGCGTCTGAATTATAGTACTATATAAAGTAATGGAATAAAATTTGTTTTTTTTTCAATAGCAAATTATAATAAGAATATGAATATCCAACCTTTTTTCGTAATTACTTTTCTACCCGTCAGGTCTACAGATGCACCATTTCACAATTGGTTCCGTGATTCAAAAATTAGTTTTAGTCTTGTATTTCTTTTCTTCTTTTGATAGTTTATTTACGATCTGAAAACGCGTTTATCGCACTGAAGTATATTATAAAGGTCTATGGTTTATCGTTATTGAGAAATCCCTTTATAACCGTAATTGTTCTCATGAGTATTATAATCTCGTACCTTTATACCTCTTCTGTTGCGTCTACGTGACCGAACGTTTCATGTCGAGATTAACTGAAAATTTAGAGGAAATAAAATTGATACTAAAACGATGGAATAGACCCGGTCATCGTCCTCGTCAAGCCCATCGCTTGCAACAAAGGGTTCGACGAGTAAATTAACCCACAGATACAACCCACTGCGTTTCTCTGGCCGGATCTTCTCAGTAAGTCGCCTTTCCGATCCGGTGGTAGATTCTGCGAAGCACTGCTCTTGCTAGGGTTCGTGTTAGCAACGTCGTCAGGTTTGAGCCCCGTGAGCTCACCTACTAGTTAAGGTTACACTGAAATAGCCTCTCAAGGCTATCAGCATAGGTAGGATAAAAAATTGGAATAAACGGTTAAAGATGACAATATAGATAAATTAGAAATTGTAATAGCTGTTGTAAAATGAGCTGCTGTCGTCTATACCAATCTGGTAGATTTTTTTATTTTTTCTATCGGTAATATTGTCTTGCAAATGAAACATAGGTACTAAACGGTTCAAATAAAAATATTCTTTCGTCGATTTGCTCTCATGAAAATGCTGTAGCTAACGGAGCAATGTTATTATGTATTTTTTAACATTTAAATAACAAGAGAAAAGGGCCGTATTCGCGTTATCCCGTTTATAGAAACATTAATCTTTAGTAAATAAAATGGTCTTAGTATTTTTTAGCTCCGTAATGAAATAGCTCTCGTCAGCATAAGAAATTAGGTAATTCTCTGGGAGCTTCAAAAAGAAGGTTCGCAAAATATTTTTAATTTTAGTTGTAGTTATATAAAATTCAAGCTCGTGTGTTATTTTGAGTTCATGCCAAAGGTGTAATGCACCTTTGATATGCACAAGGTCGTGAGTACCTTACTCCTTTCAGTAATTCAGTTTAATATGGAATTTATTTAATGAATTATTCTTGCAAATCATTTTCGTATTCGCATGTAGCCTCAAGAAATAAGCTAATATATTCAAATATAAATGCTGACACAAACAAATGACGCTAATACATTTACGAAGATAGTAATCTCAAAAACCTACAAGCAATTGGCTTGACCTTCCTACTATAATACAATACTTTTGATTAATCAAAGATTGTTTGGCGTTAAGACTTTACCATTCGCAAATACAGTTGAAAATTTGAAGTTAAATCAAATTATATCATGACAACAAGATAGCAAGGCCCAGTGGTGCCAACACAAGGGAGAAGAAAGATGTGTTGAAAATTTATTTTTAATTTTAGTACTTTACCCAAATATACTTTAAATGAACCAACAAAATGTTGTATTTTATGTAATTGTATATAGACATTAATTATAGTGGTTACTTAGTGCCACACGCATCAATAGGAAAATTTAGGACAACATTTTGTTTGAAGCGGCTCAAAATACTTTATTGAAATAATGTTTGGCACGTTATGTGACTGTAATTATCGTGATGCATAAATTGTATTTCAATTCAAACACTTTAATGTTAAGCACTTTAAGAAGTCATGCTAGATGACAATTCATTGTTTAAAGTATAAACAACTTCTCGACTTATAGACTGCGCGGTTTATGTAGCTTCCTAAAGAAAGAAATATGTTCTTACCTAAAATATGTTTCTTATTTATTAATATGTATTGACGAAATTATATGTAAAAGTTTGAAGCATGTTTCTTGATACTTATTGAATGAAATGAAAATCAACGAACACAACCAACAAAATTTCAACTTATTTGTTGTTTTTACATTCTGACCTTTTTGACACATAAGTCTGTAGGTCAAGTTGGCGGTCATAATGTGTTGTAAATCATATTCACGAGAAAGTTTTTTCCATCTGCTAAGTATACAGATTGCTTTAAAATCAATACGACTATATTTATCACATTTTATGGTATCACTCAGAACGTATCTGAAGAATAAACTCAGGAATGAGGTTATTGGCTAGAGAACTAAAGTTATCGATATTATGTACATAGCTTAAAGAGTCAGAACTGAATATATGTTATGTACATGGCTTAAAGAGTCAGCAAGCTGAAGTAGCAGTTGGCTGGACGTATATACGATCACTGGAGGAGACAGGTTCTTGAGTGGAGACTGGGAATCAGTAAATGGTGGAACCTGCAATGTGATGGTGGAGCAATGCCTTATGAAGAGTGACTGGTAAGAAATCGATGAGAAAAGCGGGGTGCAGTTGCAGAAATGAAGGTTTTTTTATTTATAGCTTATCTAAGCAATAAAAAAAAAGTTGGATGGACGAGCTCACAGCCCACCTGGTGTTAAGTGGTTACTGGAGCCCATTAGACATCTACAACGTAAATGCTCCACCCACCTTGAGATATAAGTTCTAAGGTCTCAGTATAGTTACAACGGCTGCCCCCCCTTCAAACCGAATCGTATTACTGCTTCACGGCAGAAATAGGCGGAGTTGTGGTACCTACCCACCAGTGAAATTTTTTTTTTTAGGTCCCGCAGTGATCAACTGTCACCAGACGATGATGATGATGATGATATTTATATACATATATATTAGATACATGCCGTAATTGATTGGTGGCATTTTGTTCCTTTATTGCTTTTTATTAATCAGATAAATACGACTATATTGGTTAGATGTAAATAAATGAAAGTCAAACAAAAATATTGTTTTACAATTACCGCAACGTTTATAACTAAATAATAAAGCAACATCAATCTCTGTTTTAGCAGCTCAGCAATTAAATTTAATAGTAAAAACAATTTCTCGACGAAATTTACTTCCAATGCTTACAATATCTAAGAAAGTTTTCATTCGAAACTTCTTGAAGATCGAGAAGCTTGTTCATTGAATAGATTTGGTCGTAACTGTTAAAACACGATGAAAGATGATAAGATTGCTTAGGAACTTTAATGTCAGGGTTCCATGAGACATTTTGTTTGTTAATTCCCGCAGCATGATTTACACAAAAAAAAAAAGAATTTGAAATAAGTGATGTTCTTTCTTCTTCTTTTCGAGTGTTTTTACTCTTCAATATCATCAATAGACCAACATCTATTATATATTTGATATAATTCCAAATAGTGTCAAATATTACAGTAGTAGTAGTAGTAGTAGTAGTAGTAGTTCCATTTTTTCATCTGAAAAGGCGAAAGTAACAGGCCATGCAGTCTAATCTTTATTGGAATGAAATAAAATGAAATATGTAGTGGTTATTTACTGAGACTTTTTCAGTGAACTTTTTAGAAAATTCCAAGAAGCAACGTCCAGTGGCTTTGTTTCATTTTTCCATATTTTTGTACTTTCAAAGATACTAAACAGCTAGTAAACCACCATTATTACGCATTTAAACCGGAAGAAACACTAAATGATCAAAATAAAGTAATTTACATATAACTTCGATCCTAGTATTCCCGCCAAAAAGTCTTTAATACTCAAAAGATATAATTTTCGAATATGAAATTGACATAGTAGATGAATGTCATTTATCATTAGCATAATGACATCAATCCAACATAAAATAATTACGGAACATTATCTTTAGTCTTGATACAAGTATATTATGCGGTAGTTTTTGTGAATGTCAGGTATTATGAAATAAGTTCCCAGTGCCTTATTCACAGAATTAAAAAACAATGGACATTATAATAGCTTAACCTTTATGTTTTCTTTACGAGGCTGAAATATTGTTTGGGGCAAAACTTCAAAATACTACAGAAGAAACAAGTACATATACGCCGAAATTTTTTTGTCTAAACAATTTTCCCGGCAAAATCAAATGTATTTCTAAATCATTAATTTAGAACGAATAACACAGATAGATAATATGATTAAAATTAGAAATCCTTCGTTAATTAACGACAACAATAGGCTTAAGTTTAATCCAAAAAATACGTTAACATTTAATCAATTAAATAAATTCATATGTACCGTTTTAACTCTACGGCTACTTCCTGAAGTTAAGTCATTACCGTAGTCCATAGACATTACAAGTACTTTTAGGTTTCCTACTTCAGTGACTTTAGTAGAATCCCAGACACAGATTAGTCAAAATACGGGTAAAGTTTGGTTTATCTACCTAGAATACTATGAATGTATGATTTAGAAACAATGTACTGGTAGCATTGTATTGCGTCTAAGGTGGTTAAATATTATTTGGAAAATTTAATTTGAAATATATAGAATCAAGATCAGTGGATAACAATCTGTCTCGTCTATCTAATAATCATTTATCATACATAATCTATTGCTAATCCATCGAAGCAGTTTCTATACTAGCCTCCTTAGACAAAATGTTTAAAAAAAAGCAGCTAAAAGATTGATCCGAACAACTTGTGTATAATTCAGTAATGTTCCTACGGGGCTAGTTATTGTTACCGAAAATACAAAAAGTTATAGCTAACCGCTTACCAAAAATTCCACCTTTGGGAATCCAGCTTTTATCGTCTACCGGAATAGCGTCTAACATTTTTACTATAATACATAGTTCTTCAAGGAATAACGTATCTTTTTTTGTCTTTTTATATGTGTTTTTTGTGTTGTTTTTTTCTTCACGGTCGATGTGATACAAGGTCTTAATCTGTGACTAGACTATAATGCTAGGTTGCAATTGTTGACCTCTGTTACTTTGGAATTGCTGCTGGTGTAGCTGCTAAATAGGTATATATGTATTTTGAAATTAATTTTGAATTATGTAAAAACAACATACTTATAGTCACGTGAAGAAGTGATAATTGGGTATGGAAAATGTTTCAAGTAATTTTATCCGCACAAATATTTCTTTGTGCGTGTGTTTGCACTGAGTTCCTGTCTAAGCATTGCCTAGACCGATTTTTTTTATATTCGTATGAGTCTCTTGATTCTTTAGATTCATAATTGAACCTGGTTGGATCGTGGCAGTCTGAAATGGAATCCAGGACCAAGTATGCTGGTACTGTATTTGATTTACATTTTGACCCGGTAGGTAGCGCTGTGATCTGAGTATTTACTGAGCTGTAGTGACTCCACATAATCAACCACATTTGGATTTTTTTTAATTATGCGACCAGCTTTGTAACGATGCTTAAAAAATCAATTCAAAATTACAGAGTAAGTACATTTTTATTTTTGTAATCTTTCAAAGTGACTTCATAAAATATCATAGTCAAATATCATGTTGTTTTGAAATTCGTTCATAACTTTGTCGCCTCTGTTGTGAAATATTTATTGTGAATCAAATATTCATTGTGAATTTCAGAAAGTTCGTTCAGGTCTCAGGTCTAATACGTGCCTCACTCGAGTGCTTGAAAGTTCTAGATATCACAATACGTATCAATTTATTTGATTCATCTAAAATATATAACATGACGCAAGTGAGAGTTTTCGTATGTATGTATTCAATGCGATGTGGGATTACGAGTATATTCAATTTACAACCTGTCCGCAAAGTATTCAATAAAAGTATCATATTATGTTGCTAACATGCCGCTGTGTCTATAATTTAATAGAATCTATAATATAATAGAATGGTACTAAATATAATTACTACTTTTATCCAGAGTTTATTACGTTAACGGATAAGATAGTTATTCATTGAGTATTTCTTTAGCGAATGAAATCTGAGTTAACTTTTACGTTCTCGAGAACGTTAAAAAACTCGTACTGAACACACTGAGCAAAAATCAACGGTTCGGTGGTAAATGTCTTATTCGTAGTTTGTCACTAACAACTGCCTACCAGCAATGAAACTGCAGTCTTCACACTTATATCATCATCTACGTTGACTACCACACAAGATATCAATACACATCAATAAGAAACGCTCCCACGGCAACTCGGGATCACAACTAAAACTTACCACAAACCATTATTAACATTTACCAAATGCGCAATAAAAAAAATCTTCGCTTGCTTTATAGCAAAAATCGTAATGTTCGATAATCTAATAATAAAATAATAACCTATTGATATATTAATTAAGAATTGATTAAAAGTGAAAGTAAACAATATGTTCAAACTTAAAATTAACATTCATAGAAGCGTTAAGTGAATAATACAATTAATTTATATTAAGTATATTAATATTAATGAGTTTTGTGCTTGCTGCTTGCTTTTATAAATATTCTGATACAAAATCTGTAACTACTGTCGTGGGTTTTAGAGCAATTATATAATTATCGTATTTAAATATAATAATGTAAGACAAGTTGTGATTAGTGTTTGCCAGTTTTTACGGAAATTAATTGAATGCCTAAATAATAAAAATTTCTCCGGGTCTTCTTTGTAAATACTTACATTTAAATATTAAGTAATGAAACTTTTTAATATACCTATCTAAATAACATAGTATCATGTGTCTACGGAAGAAATCCTATTTCATCCGCTTTACCAAACGGCCATTCCGTCTCTTTTGCTCATGGCAAAAGTTATGGTGTCTAGACTGCGTCCCTGTCGTGCTTATTCTTATGTGAGTTCCCTGTTTGGTTTTCAGCGGGTTTCAGCCCGACAGCTGAGCCGACGCGTTGCCATGGTGAACATTGATCCGGACGCCATTTTGAATGCAACTGTCTGAGAATGTGGACACGATTGTGATTTAATTTAAAAGCGAGTGTGGGTTGGAGATTAGATTGCTATCTCATTATCTATCTATATCTATGTCTAAATTTCTATATATATAAAAATGAATTGCTGTTCGTTAGTTTCGCTAAAACTCGAGAACGGCTGGATCGATTTGACTAATTTTGGTCTTGAATTATTTGTGGAAGTCCAGAGAACGTTTAAAAGGTAGATAAATATGAAAATGCTCGGAATTAAATAAAAATAACAATTTTGTTTTCCCTTTGATGTGTCCCCCGTCAGACGGATTCCTTTTGTTTGTTTTAAGTTTATTTTATACAAAATTTTAGGTATTTTGTTTATCGATTGAGGCACTACGAAGTCTGCCGAGTCAGCTAGTAATAGATAGATTTAATCTGCCTACTTATATTTCATTGATTTCGTGTAATCTGTGCGGACTCTAAACATTTCGCGAAATCATTATTGACAATTTAAAACGAAGCGAAATGTCAGAATGAAAACGAAACCTCTTTTCACGGTTATTTTCGTTGCTGGGGTTGCAGGACGGAGCGCACAGATCTCATTTTCGACGTAAAAATCACTGAATCGCAATCAAATCTGATTTTAACAGATAACAGCGTTTTATTTTCGGCACGATATTTTTTTATTTATTTTATTTATTTCATGACACGGCTTTACCTCGTACCATATTTTTTTCTTCTATTTTTATTGCTTAGATGCGTGGACGAACTCACAGCCCACCAGGTGTTAAGTGGTTACTGGAGCCCATAGACATGTACAACGTAAATGCGCCATCCATCTTGAGATATAAGTTCTAAGGTCTCAGTATAGTTACAATGGCTACCCTACCCTTCAAACCGAAACGCATTACTGCTTCACGGCAGAAATATGCAGGGTGGTGGCAGCACCTACCGGCGCGGACTCACAAGAGGTCCTACCACCAGTATGTAATGTACCTACGTTTTCGTTTGATGCATTATTTACTAATCGTTAACTGTCATCTTGGTATACAAAATTAGAGAAGCCTTCATTTGATGTCCACGAGTAGACCAATCGACGTCCCATTCTAAAATTAAGTAGTTACAGCAACGCATAGCTATCAAAGCCGTGGTTACAATCTACCTTAAGACATGACGTTGCAATTTCAATTGTAATGTAAGATGACCGTCTCATCTTTCAAATCAGAACGCAATGTGATCCATAAATCAGCTGACGCGCTCCAATCCGGGTTCGTTGTGATGCAGACATGAAATCGCTGGCTGCCTGTTTAATTTTCCAAGTTCAAATAATTTAAGCTTCTCAAGCCGGCAAGATTAACATGAGCTTAACTTAGGGAATGTTTATTTTTATTGTTTAGATGGGTGGACGAGCTCGCGGCCTACTGATTTTATGTGGTTACTGGACCTCGTTGACATCAACAACGTAAAAACGGCCGTCTGGTGTAGTGGTAAGTGACATGGTCACTACCAAGGGGATCGCGGGTTCGAATCCCGCCAAGGGATAAATATAAAATGTCTTTTCCAAGGTTATGGATGTATATTAAGTATACGTAGGTACCTACGTGTATAATAAAAATCTTACATTTATTTCCGTTATCTGGTACCTGTAACACAAGTTCTTTACGAACTTACCACGGGACCAGTTAACGTGGCGTGATTGTTAGTAAATATTTATTTATTATTTATTAAATGCCACCACCCAACTTGAGACATGAGTTCTACAGTACAACGGCTGGCCCACCGTTCAAACTTAAAAGTATTACTGCTTCACAGCAGAAATAGGCTATCTTCTAATGGTGTGCTATCTTCCCGTGCGTCCTTACCAGACGCCCTGCCACCAGCAAAATACAGTTGTTTACTTATGTATAGATAATAAAGCATTCCTTTATTGGCTTCTGGTATTGTTATCTGTCTTCCACCTATGTAAATTTAGCAATGACCGACTGAATCAGTGGTGTTGTAGTTAATGCTTCTGACTGTTGCGCCGAGGGTCGTGGGTTCGATTCCCACATCGGGAAAACATTCGTGTGATGAACAGGTTTGTTTGCTCTTTGTCTGGATGTTTATTATTTATATATGCATTCCAATGTATATAAGCATGTATGTCAGTCTCTGGTGTCCATAACAAAGGGAATCCTAATTTGGGGCCAAATGACCTGCGCGATTTGTTCACAGATTATATTTATATTTTAACTAGCGGCCCGCTCCGGCTCCGCTCGGGTCTTTAACAAAAATTTCAACGATATTTGACGTAGATTTATTTTTTAAAATAAAAGAACACTTATTGTCGCATAACTACAATAGTTAGATATATGGTGCCGCGACACTTTTTGTAAATAATAATGTGTTCTACAAAGTCGTAGTACATTATTTTTTTCTATCATCAATAGTTTTCGCAGGGCACGCGATGTAAAAAATATGTTAGGTTTTTTTTTACACCTTGGGTTACATTATTGGAGTTTTAGTAAGGATCCTATGTTACTCGGAAATAGTGTAGCTTACAAACAGTTAAAGATTTTTTCAAATCGGTTCAGTAGTTTCGGAGCCTGTTCAATACATACAAACACAGAAATCTTTCCTCTTTATAATAATAATAATATATAGTATAGATAGTATAGAATTATAGATTAATAATATTAGTATACATAACCGCAGCAGAACGCGTCTCGTGTTCTCGAGTATTAAAAAATAACATTCTATACTTTAAAGTAGCAGGTATTTTCATTCAATCAAAGTTCCAAAAGAATTTTTAATCTCACAGCTCAAGTTGTGAAAAGCTTGAAAGCGCTTTAACGAAAAGATCGGTCAAGGGCGCTGCGCCAATGCAGTATTAGGTCTCGGAATATTTGACCTTAACTTTAATGGCTTTTTTTTAAATTAAATCATGGTACGTTATGGAATGGCATTATTTATTTATTTAATTATTCACAAATACAAAAACAATTACAAAGTGATCATCAATACAAAATATTGACAAATTGACCGTAAGTACTTGGCAGATGTCACCTCAATTAAAGGTGCAATTGACAATGCAATAGTTGACAACGTAATGTAATTAGAAAAGTAAAAATACAAAGAGTACATAATTTCAAGAAATATGAAATCCAGAATAATACTTTGTCACTAAGCAACACAATATTTAATACACACTTATTAGAAACTAAAGCTTTATTACATTTGTTTAATTATGATTAGGTTATATTTAGTTGGGATATGATCTGCGCCAGATTTTCCTTATTTCCTATTAGTGTTTTCGTGTGTTCCTGTGTTTTCCTATTAGTATTGGAGCAAGCGTAATTTTCTGAGTTCATAGAGGTTTTCTTGGGAGATTATTCGTGGTGCGATCGCACGTCCTTCCACAAGAGTTCTTTTACCTCTCTAAAAATTTAGGTCCTCAAGCCCACAGACTCCTCCGATCAGCGTGATAATGACTCCCAGCATTGAGGATTTACGACATAAGAAGAAGAATTTTAAACAAATCGTAATAGCATGGAAGAAGAAATTGAGAAGCGCATGTTACTCTGTAGATACAAAGCTTTCGATCAATAGATTCGTTGTTAAAAACAGACTCCAATACGAGAACTGTAATGATCAATTAAGCTACAATCATTAAACGTTAATGTCACGAAGACAAAGCAGTTTGCGAAAATGTCTGGAACTTATTTGACTTTATGGGTTATAAAAGTAAACTCAGTTTGGGTTTAGTCAGTTTATATGTTATACTCCGTCTACATTTAAATGTGAATCCTCAATATTATTCTAGTAACGACTGTTTAGACGCTCTTCAGACCTGAACCAATGCACGGCTGATTTTCTAAAGAGATTTTCGAGTTGGGGGCCGAACCTCTCAGTCTCGTATGAGACGCGGTGGCCGAAGGTGATAAAGACCCACCGAATAAACAACTCCCCTCTAATCTCACCCGACGCTTAAAGCACATCCTGGGAAAATTGGTGGGGATTACGCAGTTAACCTATAACCATATGCGTAGTCTTCCCACGAGCGCCGGGCCGACTTGATGGGCCGCAGTCACGGCAGCCCATCAAGTCAGCACAGGACGCTTTTTTTCAAGTTGATGGCCTTGAAAGGCCATTTCAGCGTTATTTTAACCCTAATAAGTAGGTGAGCTCATGGGGCTCAAACCGTTGCTAAAACTAACCCTAGCAAGAGCAGTGCTTCGCAGAATCTACCACCGAATCGGAAACGCGACCCACTGAGAAGATCCGGCGAGAAACTCAGTGGGCTGTGTCTGTGGGTTAATTCACTCGCCGAGCCCTTCGTCGTTAGCGACGGGTTCGACGAGAACGATGACCGGCGCTTGGGGTACCTAAAAGCACCGTTAGTGGATCGAGAGGATCCGAAATGACGTGGTGTCCCGGCTTAGCCCACTGAGGGTAGCATAGCACCTACCCGTATGAACTCCGAATACAATACCAGTTTAATACTGATAATGTTTTTCTTCACTTTTAAAGAGTCCATAACATACATAATTAAATCTACTTTTACGATTTAATTTCGCTTTTTTTATTGCCATTAAATTATTTCGGACGTTTCAAAAACTTTACAGTTTAATTAATACTTAATGCTTTACGACTGAGATTTTATTCGTCGATTGTAAGTTTTAATTATACGATGTTATTCCTTCCTCACTTTCGCATTAATAAAATCCAATAATCTCGACATAATTATTGTTAAGGATCTCTAAATCCCCCTCTAAACAAGTTTTTATTCTCGCCCACCACCGAGCTTCACTTCATCGAGCGATCGCGAACGCATATACGTCTTTAACGATTACATTATCTACTACAATATTGCACTTCATTATTATTTGTTTTTCAGTTTATCTTTTAATAAACCTGTAAATGAGTCGACTATTATCAAAGCCGGCAATGTGACTTTTGGACAATTATTAGTAAATCAGAAAAACGAATTATTGACTTTGTATTCCATCGGCAGTCACAAAACTATTCTGAACGACATCTTAGATAAATAACAGGTTAAGTATTAACCTTTATTTAATGCAGGTTTTGAACCGTATTCTTTGAAGGAGACGATTATATTCAAATCAATCTGTATTGATATATCAATAACATTTTTTTGTCCAAATGCTCAGATTGCCACCTTTGATAATAGACGACTCAAATACGAGCCAAATCGTTTCATTGAAGAGAACAACAAGACATCCAGCAAGGAACAATTATTATTCAATACAAATATCCCGGATGTCTTACTTGTTATGCCACGGTCGCTTGAAGATAGCTTACTTGTCTGTGCATTACATACATGTGCATATTCCATTGTAAGAGCTTAAGTGTGTGGTAAAACAGATGAATAATGAGGCCACGACACACCTGTTTGGACGCAGAAATTGCATTTTGTCTCTCTTTGTTTTCAAAGTGTTAAAGTCGGCATTACATTGCAAGCGAAGTTGCTATGAAAACTAATTTAATGTGATTTAAAGTTACCGCAGAATTTTAATAAAATAAAGACTACATCATAGAGCCAGTAAAGAGAAAGGTATATCGAATATGTTTTAATTATAAATTATTTTAAAATAGACCTTAAAAACACAAAATAGTTGCTGTAATTATATAGTTATATACCGTCCCATCGAATAGAACGATAATAAATCACATTACCGAATAGTTAATTGAGTACACAATTCAGTGGTATCATTGAATATTTACTTGTTTATCGTAATAATGAAATGTGAACGGTAAACAGTTACACGTTTTTGCATTGACAATGACAATGAGGGAGTGTTTTTTTTAGGAATGAGTGTTCCACTGTTAACACCTAGCTATTTCGAGTTTTATTTGGACAGGCGGCCGAACACGGGCTCAACCAGGAGTGAGCGCTTATATATTGTATCACCCGTCTTATATTAGCGATGCTAATTTTTGACACGTAGCATCCGGCTATGGAATGAGCTCCCCTCCACGGTGTTTCCCAAGCGCTATGACATCTCCTTCTTTAAAAGAGACTTGTGGAGAGTATTAAGCGGTAGGCAGCGGCCTGGCTCTGCCCCTGGCATTGCTGAGGTCCATGGGCGACGGTAACCACTCATCATCAGGTGGGCCGTATGCTCGTCTGCCTACAAGGGCAATATAAAAAAATAATTATTAACTTTTCATCTCAAGCAGTGGATGTTCGGATTTAGTAGTGTCGTGTGACCTTGTTCGCGCCCACGCTAACTGGGCAATTGATTTGAACGACTCTTGAAGCTACCGACGACAATACGATCACAATTTGCGAATCGTTTTTTTTCAAATATTCATTGTATGCGTTCTCAATTCGATCAGGCGGTAAGCGAAAGAAAATGTTTTTCGTCTCGGCGTACATTTTTGATAATAGCATTTTTTTTTATTGCTTAGTTGGGAGGAGCTCACAACCCACCTGGTGTTAAGTAGTTACTGGAGCCCATATACATCTACAACGTAAATGCTCCACCCACTTTGAGATATAAGTTCTAACGTCTCAGTATAGTTAAAACGGCTGCCCCGCCCTTCAAACCGAAACGCATTACTGCTTCAGGGCAGAAATAGGCGGGGCGGTGGTACCTACCCGTGCGGACTCACAAGAGGTCCTACCACCAGTTTAAAGAACAATTTTAATTGACTAGATCAAGAATCTTCAACAAGTATAGTTCCAGACTACTTCAATTAATACGAAGTATACGAACATATTATACAGGTGAATGGTAATTTATAATTCATAAACAAGGTTGAAGTTTGTACGCAGACCTCTCCGAAAAAGTGTTTTAATATCAAACTCCACTTTGGCTCGCAGTAAATTAAATTTACTCAGACCACATCGTAATACAACTACGAAAAGATTGAGTTTAGATATACCCGTAGTTTGACTTCAATAAATGAAGCCAGCATGTTTTCCCGGTAAATTAAACACAGCGGTCGCTATGAAAGCGTTTTAACAAATTATTATTAACTTTATCTAAGACAATTTGGTCGTTGAAGAATTTAAATTTACTATTTATTATGTACGAGACGTGTACAACAAAATTTACGTTTAAACTTTAGTTCTTTCATGCTTAAGATGCATCCTTGAGATGAAAAATAGTGTTTTACATATTATTTTAAACTTTAGAATAGATATACAACCTTGCAAAAAATTACATGAAATTTTGAACGAAATTTTGTTTTAAAACTTTTTTATTTGATTGGAAAGAACACCTTGTCGTTTTGTAATTAGTTAATCGGTATATGCTTGACTGCGTTGTTCGTATTGTCAAATGTATGAAATACACAAAGGCACTAACATGCCACTTGTTGTTTGTTTTAGGTTGATGGTATTATGACGAATGTGATAAACGACACGCGTGAATTTAAACATTAAGCAAGAAACATTCTTGTGTTCTTCTTATTACATTTCAATTAACAATATTCCAAAACAGTGTCGGATACACGTCATTACGGATCCTATCGATCCATTAACGGTGCTTTTAGGTACCACAAGCACCGTTACCGTCCTCGTCGAACCCGTCGCTTGCGACGAAGAACTCGACGAGCGAATTAACCCATATCCCCCCGGATCTTCTCAGTGGGTCGCGTTTCCGATCCGGTGGTAGATTCTGCGAAGCACTGCTCTTGCTAGGGCCAGTGTTAGCAACACTCCGGTTTGAGCCCCGTGAGCTCACCTACACGTTAGGGTGAAGCTGAAATAACCTCTTAAGGCTATCAGCATAGGTAGGAAAAAAAAAGTGTCGAATACTGAAATAAACCAAATAACTTGTAGAATCTCATTTTCTGAACGTCGAAACCATTATAATTTCATGTTTAGCCCACGTTAGCAAATATTTGTTAATTAGCCACGAACTCATATCTTGTTCAATTCAAAACCATATTAACCACGTGTTATTGAATTACAAAACAGTGAAGGTCTATTAATATTTCTCAATGGAGTTGATTTGATAAGGAGCGTTCTCGCCCGATAAGGCGCGGTAGGCACGGAGGGCAACGTCCTTAGTCAACACGTGCTTATCATAGCTTGAGCAATATGAACAGATGGTTTACTTTAATCTTAGTTTTGAAGACGTATCTTCAATTACTCTAAAGAACTAGAACAAAAGTTTTTTTTAATGTATCTGGAATCTTATGAGAATCATCTACTGTGCTGTGTTTATGTATTGATTTAAAAAAAAAGGTATAATTTAAATTTTGAAGTTACTGGAAAATATATGAAGAATATCAGTTATGAAAGGTATACAGACGGAATTATATTTCATCTGGATTTAAATGTTACGAAAGCACATTAAGTATCACAATTTAAATGCCGTTTATACTTTGAAACGTGCTGTCAATGATTCAATTGTTTATGTAACGGCTGTCTCTTCTTACGAACAAAAGCCTTACTTTATTCGCGGCAGAAATAGGCAGTAGATTACAACACCCACGTAGGCGTATTTTTTATTTTTTATTTTTTTATTGCTTATATCGGTGGACGAGCTCACAGCCCACCTGGTGTTAAGTGGTTGCTGGAGCCCATGGACATCTACAACGTAAATGCGCCACCCACTTTGAGATATAAGTTCTAAGATCTCAGTATAGTTACAACGGCTGCCCCACCCTTCAAACCGAAACGCATTACTGCTTCACGCTAGAAATAGGATAATTCACCCTACCAACCAGTAATAATATGATAGGACTTGTAGTTCGAATGGAGGAGACCAGAATGCCAAGACAACTATTATATGGGAAGCCAGAGGGCCGCAGAAGTCGTGGCAGGCCCAAAGTCCGATGGTTAGATGGCGTGGAGCACGACCTCAAAGTTATCGGTGTCAAGAACTGGAAAGAGAAAGCCCTGAACAGAGCAGTCCGGAGAGACATACTGGACCAGGCTAAGGCCCACCCTGCGCTGTAAGGCCTAAGATAATGATGATGAACCAGTAATAATGCAAATTTTTTAATTTTTGCGCGGGTTTTTTTATTGCCCGAAGTTAGGTTTAGGTTAGTTTTGCGGTAGGCAGCGGCTTGGCTCTGCCCCTGGCATTGCTGAAGTCCATGGGCGACGGTAACCACTCACCATCAGGTGGGTTGTGTGCTCGTCAGCCTATAAGGGTAATAAATAAAAAAGTTAACACTTCACGAACACATGTTTGGTATAACTTTAAAAACAATTGCCATCTGCTTGTCACACGTCACGTGTCTGCTTGACACAATTCGAAGTGGATGTTTCATCCAATCATTGCTTCCATCCTGTGCTATTAAGTTACCCATTACACGGTCAATTAACGGCTGCAGTTACGACCTATTACGACGTATATGTTATTACCTCATGCCTGTAAACTTGACCATAGATTTATGTGCAATTGTGGCTGACCGCAACATCAGTGGGTGCAACGAAATGATCTTTAATTATATGTTTCTTATATCTATTGAAATTACGACTTTAGTTAAATTGCTGTAAAATCAATACTAAATATCCTTCCAAGTAGCTATTTTCAATAAAATACATAAAAACATATCTGCGCTGAAACTAAAATTAAATAATTATAGTATAAGTGTCCTGAGCTCATTCTAACTTCATTAATAAGCAATAAACATATTTATTTATAAAAGGGAATTTTCCCGTGTGTCAATTTCAATTGCCCAATTCTGTCAGCCGATAAAGGGTACATTAAATTAAGTAAAAAAGATAATTACTACATATTATAGGCAGTAACTGGTCAACAAAATAACAAACAAAATTATCAACAAAATTAAGACTGTTTTATGACTTTATTACTTTACGAATGTCGTGACCACGAAAACTGTAACAAAGCATTCGTAACGTCATAAATAATATAATAACAACAAAAACGCGAGATTAAACCGTAAAAACAATTATGAATTATGTTCACGAATCGCGAAAGCCGAAGAATATGTACTTACATATAATTAATCACAAAATTTTTCTATGAAGAAACGGATTGCTTAATTCCAACTTATTACTGCAGTCCGAATGTGCTTGGATCTTATCAGGCGATTTAATACGCAATTTAAAACGAAGGTCGAGTATATTGCAACAAGTCACCCTTTTATCTAAACCTTGCGTCATACGATATTAAAAAGTGCAAGAGTTTCTTTAGCTTCAATTAGCCGCCGCCGAAGTTAACGAATAAGTATCTATTTCCAGTATCACAGTTACCGTTTATTTCTGTCGTCAAGCAGAAAAACGTTCTGGCTTGAAGGGTGGGACAATTTTTTTTCTCTACCTATGCTGATAGTCTTAAGAGGCTATTTCAGCTTCTCTTTGACGTTTAAGTGAGCTCACTGGGCTCTAACCGGGAGTATTGCTAACACTGGCCCTAGCAAGAGTAGTGCATCGCAGAATCTACCACCGGATCGGCAACGCGACCCACTGAGAAAATCCGGCGAGAAACTCAATGGGCTGAAGGGTGGGACATCTGTGATGCATTAAAATTGAGCTTACGTTTCAAGTTGGATGGTAGTGGGCCGTGAGAGTGTCTACTCAATTACCTATTCTTTCCACCATCCTTCATCCAGCAGACATATATTATGAACGAAAGTAACAAATGTATGTTTTTCACAGGCACTTACTTATTTACTGATGTGGGTTTACTGGTGGTAGGACCTTTTGTGAGTCCGCGCGGGTAGGTACCACCGCCCTGCTTATTTCTGCCGTGAAGCAGTAATGCGTTTCGATTTGAAGGGTGGAGCAGCCGTTGTAACTATACTTGAGACCTTAGAACTTATATCTCAAGGTGGGTGGCGCATTTACGTTGTAGATGTCTATGAGTTCCAGTAACCACTTAACACCAAGTGGGCTGTGAGCTCGCCCACCAACCAAAGCAATAAAAAAAAAACATACTAGCAAGTCCGAGAGACGTTGTCTTACCATTCAAATAAAATGAATCCTGGAATCTGATCTCCTTTGGCCTAGTTGCGATGTCATCGACCGTTTCTAATTGTAAATCAAAGACACATTTTTTTTTTTTAATAATAATCGATTCAGCATCTCATTGGAATTTAGTGACGACCACGTATACAGAGGAACTGTTACAATTTGTTTCTCCGTGTCTAGGTAAAGTAGACAATATCTTGCGTCTACGATTCGTATTAGTAGTTACTGCGGGCGAACGAGCAGCGTTTATTTCTAGAACATTGGGTTTTAAAGATTCATTCTTAGAAATGAAATTCTCATAGTGCAATATTCGCTCACTTGGAATTTAATTTAGGATTGTTACTGCGGCAGTATTATAGCGGCCGTATTATGAAAAACTCATTATGTTATGTTTTTTTTTATGGAAAGCAACATAAGCAACGTAACAAAAACTTATGTTAGTTTTTGTTACGTTGCTTATGTTGCTTTTAAGTCTACGAAATTTGATATTGGTGATTTGATTCACAAGGATAGCATTACAGAAACAGTTACAAATAACCAAATGTAATAAAATAAATAACTTAAATAGCAAGATGATTTGAAAATTAAAATAATATGTTTTTTATATCTAGTTAATCGATCAGACATCTTGAATGTATTCAATGATTTCAGTACATGAATAGATACAGGCCGAGTTAATAAAATAAATGTGAGTTAAAAACATTAGATTACGCTGACGAACTTCAGATCCGATGGTAAGTAGTAACCGTAGCTCATGGACGTCAGCAATTCCAGGGGCACAGCCAAGCATGTGACTGCCTGCTAAAATGCTGACACTTACTTCAAAATGCGTGACGTAATTGCCACGTTATAAAAAAATATTAAGCTTCATCAATCATAATATTTAGTCATGCTCGGATACCCGAGAAATTTTCATCGATACGACAGCCTTACTTAATAAATAAAGGCATAACATCAATCACGCCGCGATCAATAATATCGTTAACCAAAACTATCTTTATGTACAGAGTTTGGGTAACTTCCTATTCGAAGACAGCAATGTAAATACGGGCATTCCTATCGTCGCAAACGTCACAACTAGAGTTATGACGCGTATGTATCGGGAAACTCGAAACATAAAATTGATGTTACAGATTGTTATCGATTCTCACGTCCACACCGCTTCATTCGTCAAACGGTGTGTGACTGCTGCGAAAAATATCTGGTGTTTAAGGTTTGGATGTTCGTGTGATTCTCTTTGCGGGTTTAACTATAGGAGAAGACCAATGTTCGGGTTTTTGAGCGTTGAACGTTCATTGATTTACTTTTCCTCAAGTGTTATGTAGAAGTATTGTCTGGCCGCAAAAAGAATATCTTCGATCGAACAATATAGTGTCAGATGGCATTGAGTTTTAAATGAAACAAATTTGTTATTGGTTTACCTCAATGATACATACATAAGGGATTAAATAATTATTTCCACTTTTTATGTGTAAATATTGTAAGTTTGCGTTAAATATGTTGCATTCTCTCGACGGCCGGACAATAGAAGTTTGTGTGTCAAGACTCACAAATATGTATATTATGTATATAATAATATGTACTTCCCTAATTATAATATTATACTGGAGTGGTGGTACGACCAATTCCTGTACGAATTCCCGACTGTGAAAACATCCTATCAAGGCATATAATATTCATTTCTATACCTTACCATGTTTCTCGTATATTTTTCCGCTGTAGGTGTTTTGTCAAATTGTATAATACTATTATTACCTTAAAGCTTACGATATGCCCGAAGACTATTTGAAATACTCTATACTGACGAAGTTGGTTTCCAGAAGTCCTGTCCAAATTTTTGGTCACACGAGTGTACCGTGCGACGTGAATGAATGAATATCCGGTACTATGTGTACGCGGATAGATAAGATAATCGTTGAAAAACGAACCGAAGTAAACATTTCATTAGTTTAGATTTGTTTGGGGAAAAACTTTCGACATCTGTTGAACAATTTCTTTCATCATCATAGTTATCGTTAGCCGATAACGATCATTATTGCCATATCTCAAATACCGTTCGTAGCGCGCTATGACGTAAATATAAAAATAGAAAATTATTTCCGGAATATAACAAACTGTTATATATTTTTTTCCTACCTAATCTTAAGAGGCTATTTCAGCGTAACCTTAACTAGTAGGTGAGCTAACGGGGCTCAAACCTGACGACGTTGCTAACACGAACCCTAGCAAGAGTCGTGCTTCGCAGAATCTACCACCGGATCGGAAACGCGACCTACTGAGAAAATTCGGCGAGAAACTCAGTGAGCTGAGTCTGTGGGTTAATTTACTCGTCGAGCCCTTCGTCACAAGCGACGGGTTCGACGGGAACGATGACCTGTGCTTGAGGTACCTAAAAGCACCGTTAGTGGATCGGGTGGATCCGAAACGACGTGTTTTAGGCTTATATTTACAATGAGATCTTATAGGCTCCTAATAATAGATGGTCCTATAATCCTAATTTTATTAACACACCACCCATAATACTTGGATACCAAGTACCGTCACGCTCATCACAGTTTCCAGAGATCCTTTTTGTCAGATACCATCCGGCTCTGGAGGAAATTTCTCTTGTTGATACTTTCTGAATTTAACACATCCTTCGTCAAATGAGTTTTGAAAATTAGCACCTTCAAGTGAACTGTATGGTGCTCTTAAATCTACATTTATACCTAAAATATCACAACAACTTTTATTACACAGTATTTAATTATGGGCAGTCCTTTTCTATAATGGCGTCGCATCGCGAGAGCATCGGTATCGCAGGATTCGACTGATGCATGACCACGACCACTCTGTCAAGAGTGCACGAATAGAAGAAGAGACTTCTTCTTCTTCCTAGGAAGAAAGGACCTGGTGGTAGGACCTCTTGTGAATCCGCACAGGTAGGTACCACCACCCTGCCTATTTCTGCCGTGAAGCAGTAATGCGTTTCGGTTTGAAGGGTGGGGTAGCCGTTGTAACTATACTGAGACCTTAGAAATTATATCTCAAGGCGGGTGGCGCATTTACATTGTAGATGTCTATGGGCTTCAGTAACCACTTAACACCAAGGGCGCTGTGAGCTCGTCCACCCATCTAAGCAATAAAAAAAATCAAAAAAAGGCATTTTTTTCAAGAACTCACAAAAGACAATAGATTTAATTTCCATTCACGTAATTTAATTTATTGAATTTGAATGCTAACCAAATTAGTGAAAGGCGTTTTATTGTTTGAAATCAGTAGAAACACCTCTAGAAGTCGTAACAGATTTCCGCATTATCATAAAATCCATAAAAGCCCATTTACAGTTAACTGCTTCGACATTTATGAGGTCATTGAAGGCTTTGACGCCACCTACGAACCACAACGTATCGAAGGTAAAAATCATTTTTGGTAAAATCTCATTATTAAATTTGGTTATGATTTTTTTAAATAATTCCATTTAAATATCCGGACGCCAGTGGTATTTAGCAGATTTTCATCTGTGATATTTTCATTTTTATTAATGTTAAATTGTCATCTATATAATATTTTATGCAATCGATAATCAAACGTTTTTACGATTTATTCTGGGTTTTTTATCTACAATGAATGACTCTTGTTTGTCAAGCAGGCATGAGTTCCGATTTAAACGGTGGAAGATTTACAAAATACGATTGAAACCACATGCTCAAGGCAGGTTGCAGCATTCAGATTGTAATGGGCAACGATAACATAATATGTATCGATAAAAAATCGATAAGATTATATATAGTTATTATACTGTTACAGCATTATTATCCTTATCTGTCTATTACTACTCTATTTCTAATTCTATAATTTATGTACATAATTCTATAGACCAAAACCTACCGGGAGACATTTATCGATGCTGACCTGAAACAAGCAATTGATTTATTAATAAAAATTAAAGGGGTAATTTAAATATGACTACAATTTAAAATGATTTTCAGTCTGAAGTAAAGCTACACAGGACTTCATAATATATTTGTATAGAAAGTTGAATGAACTCTTATGGTTGAAGGAGAACCAACAGTTTGCGTCGATTCTGAAAACTGAAGCGTACAACAAAATTATTTGCTTAAATTATAGACGGTATAGAAACACAGTAAATTTGATATCCAACTTCTTCTCAGAAAGATATTGTAACTCTTTAACTAAAACACTTTATAACCAGACAAAGTAAGTAATGAAATTTCTAAATAAACGGTGATAATAACCGAGCGTAATCAATTACACAATGTCTTACTTAATTACAATATGTAACTTTTTTTAACAAAATGCAGTATATTAATTAAAACAATATCCCTTAAGTAATTGTACGTAATGGAGTTTCTATGGAGACAGACATTCTTTTGCATTTGTATTAATGTAATTATTAGTGTAAGTTCTTGATAATTATGACAAATTCTTAGGGAGAATTAATACGCGGCAAACATCGTAATTAACATCGTAAATCTATTTCTCAAATTTTCAATCTAACTTGACGGAATGTAATAAATTAACATAAATGAAATAATAACTTAAATTTCCTCTCAGATAACAAGCGAAACTAGAGGCGGGTCTTCATCATAAGTTTATGATGGCCTTTTGGTGATTTATTTAATTTTTTTAACATTAAGGCATTCTTAAACTTTTATTCTTTTTATTTATTTATTTTTGACTTTATTTACTCTACAGGATGTACTCGTGAATGGTCAAAGTTCTCCAGCAGGTGCCAGCTTCGCACCACCTATTTCAGTGCTCTCTGGAGCGGCGCTACCTCCGAGTTTCACACCTCAACAAATTCAAAGCAAAGAATACGCTAAGCCAGTTTCGGATCTCCTCAACACAGTTTTACGTGGAACGGCTTCTAACGGAGTATGTCCCGAATACATGCCGTTCCGGTTAATATCATCGGGATTACAAAAACAGAAAGAAAGTGTTGGGCCACTACATCAACCAAATAATCCCTTTTATTTAAACGATCAATATCTTCTGCCTCAAGATGAACGTGTACAATTTAATCACGTTCCACCTTCGAATTCGATCCAACCCTATCCTATTGCATCTTCGTCCGTAGTTGTGCCTTCTCCGTCAATAGCACCATTAACTGCTTATACAACCCCATTATTACCCCAGTATCCTATTGCGTCCCAACACCAAGAAACACCAACGACAATGCCATATCCTCCCGGAACTTATTTCAATCCTTCTGATAGTCATTTTGTCGATTCCTATACAGGATATACAATGCCTCTTAATTTACTAAATGTTAGCATGCCCGAAAAAAGTTCGGATCTGTTTTATTTGCCGAAACTATATTTAAAACCTTTAGAATACGTTTCACCTCCCTTATATTCTGAGCCATGTTTTCAACCTCCTAGCGGATTACAAAATGATCCAAACTATATTTATAATACGGGAAAATTTCAGTTGGATCCTCCAAAGGTTTCTGAAACAGTACCGTATGAATATTACCAGCAATCTTATCCTCTACCTATAAATAATTTTTCACCAGATCCATTCCCTGAATACTATAATTTAGCACCACAAACTTACATTCAATATGAAAAATCTTTTGAAGAACATTATCCAAATTATAAATTGACATCTCTTCCTCCAGTTATTCCTCTACAGCAATTCAAAACAAAATGCTTACCGACATCTACTGTGTGTTCAAGTAACACACCTTATCTCACACCGTACGAGAATCTACCGCCGTCTCCTATAAATTTGCAAATTACTTTACCTCCTTCACCAGCTCCTGTGATTACAATATTAGGTCCTAGCCCGATATACCCAGAATCTCCACCCAAGTCTTTTCATCCTCCAAATGGTTATTTCGGGATGCCCTATCCAATTATAATAGACAGTAAGGAGCCAGGCTGGAAGGATTGGTTTCGTGCAATAATCGTGTATATTTTACTCAGTAGAAACTAGTTGTGGAGGAAACTCTTGCGGTTCTTGTGGTGGCTCTGATAATGAATATGTCCCGTACCTATTCCTACAAATAACCCAATTATGCTATAAATACGCGTATTTTTAAGTACAATTAACAGAGCATAAGATTTAAGAACACTGAGCCAAGTTATTTTTAGGTGGTACTAAATTATATTTTAGAATGTAAATATTTATACCTATGTATCTATTTGGTGTTAAGTTGAAATAAACAAAAAAATTCAATAGTATTTTTTTCGTGTTTCGATTCTTTCTTTTTTTTTTTTTTTTTTTTTTTTTTTTTTTTTTTTTTTTTTTTTTTTTTTTTTTTTTTTTTTTTTTTTTTTTTTTTTTTTTTTTTTTTTTTTTATTGCTTAGATGGATGGACGAGCTCACAGCCCACCTGATGTTAAGTGGTTACTGGAGCCCATAGACATCTACAACGTAAATGCGCCACCCACCTCGAGATATAAGTTCTAAGGTCTCAGTATAGTTACGACGGCTACCCCACCCTTCGAACCGAAACGCATTACTGCTTCACGGCGGTAATAGGCGGGGTGGTGGTATCTACCCGTGCGGACTCCCAAGAGGTCCTACCACCAGTGATTACGCAAATTACAATTTTGCGGGTTTGATTTTTATTACACGATGTTATTCCTTCACCGTGGAGTGAATAGTGGCCATAATTGAAATACGATGTTTTTCATTGAGCTTTTTTACTTTCATGTTATATAAATCAATGCGATATAATAAAATCTTACCTAAGCAGTATTAAATAAATTAATCAATGCATTCTTGCTTTTTCAAGTTTTCTGACGATCGAATTGGCTGCAACTACACGGTCCACTCGAGTAAATTTAAAATGTATAATCTCAACACTTCCACATATTATGTTACATAATAATGCTATATAAAATATTGCATTAAAAACACATCTCTTATTTAATGTTTTTATCACGTTCAACACGTGAGATAAGACTGTTGGTTTATCATTTTTTATTTCGATTATTTTTGATTAGAAACGTGTACGCCATGTGAGATCGATACTTAATATATAATGAAGCAAATCTCTTATTCAACAATATTTTAGTTTATAAATGTAGCGTGCAAAGAGACACCGATTTCATTAAATGCTTTCATTTATCTAGTATGAAATTTTCCGTTCTTTTGATTTCAACAATTGGATTGCTGTTAACAAGTTTTCAGGTACGCAATATATATTAACATGGAAATGAATAATTAAATGTAATCTTATCTTTATTTTGTTTACAGGGGTTACGGAGTCAATCGTCATTCCCGTACTATGGAGGTCCCGTAGTTTATCCCAACGACAGTGATGATGACGATTTAGGAATACTTTTGACAATTCTTCTCCTCGCTACAAGAAATCGAAACTGTGGTGGATATGGCTGCGGAGGAAATAATTGCTGCAACAGCAACAGTAGACCTCTCCTCGTACACTACCCGATTCCAATTCTAATTAATAGCCCAACAATATCTTACTTCGATAGAAGTTCCGAGGAATATGATTCTGACGGGTACGATTGGGGAGCTGGCTTTTTGAGTACTGACGTTTCGGCTGGTGGTGGTGGAGGTGGCGGCTGCGGTTCCTCCCGATCGAATAGCGATCCCAAACAAATAGTCGTAATTGATGCTAACAATGGAGCCAGCAAAACCGATGAAGCATCTGGAATTGGGGTAAAGGTTGACGTGCCCGTAAACACTGACGCCTTAAATATAGATCCGTAAAGATCCTTGAAACAGGTTATAATATTGCAGCGATTCCTCAAAGTTGGTCATATGTCCTCTGACCTCCCTCATTGTGCTTACTATACAAATATAACAATTTCATGAATTAGCCATGTCAAATTAATGACATTTGCTGTCTCAGCACATAATGTTAAATTTTAAAATAATTATAGTAATCTTAATCCTTTGAACGGAGCTTTCACATCTGTACTATCTCATTGATAGATCAAAACTGGTGTTTTAAGTATTAAAAATTCCTAAACACCGACATTGTTCAAAGTTAGTTTATTCTTTTCATCGCCAAGATTAGAACATACGCTAATATTTACATAACGTTTGGTTTTTCTTTAAACGCCATAATCGTTTAGAAATTTGTGTCACTAATAACATCCTACGATACCATTATAAGCAATTACCATTCTTCATGTATTACATATCTGTTAAAGTATTTAAATATTTTGTATAAGTTTAGACTCGAATTTTTTTTGTAAAATCGATCCCTATAGAAAATGTATTAAATACTAAATTGTATATCCATTGTGAAATATGAGGTATTACGCTAATGAAGTACTTCAAAAATGTCATAGCGATTCATTATTATTAACGTTTCTTTTTATAAGATAAAAAGTTTCTTCATCGTAAAATGTTTCATTATGTTGATGAACTGAATTAAGTAATATTATAAAAACACATAACACGTTACAAACTAAAGTTATTAATAAAGTTTTAATATAAGCCACATTTTACTTTTTACGAATTTGTTATTTGACCACAAAATGAAAAATTTATGTCTTAGTTTCAAAGAGTAGCTCTGTGAGTGAAATTCAGTGAATATATCTCATAAGAAAATGCGGCATGAACCGGGACGTATTTTCATATACAATTGAGATTTGAGCTCGTGTCTCAAAATGGGATATCATGAGGTTACATATTGGCTCTAGTAACGTGACTTCTTTCACCCGTCTAAGCCATAAAAAGTATGAGAAATTGTTCCTGAAATTGTCAATGATAAATAAGTCGCTAAAATATTGCATCTACATCCATATTGTTTTTCTAGTAAGCGATATTTCTGTATCATTAAAAAGTTACACATTGAATAAGGAAAAAGGTTTTTTTAACTAAAAACAATTTAGAAAGCAAAATCTATTTATTTACAAAAAAACACAGGTTATGTTCATGTATTTGTGTGCCCTTCTTTCACTTCAAAAAGAAAACAATGGATTGACATGATTTTTTAAAATTCATAGTTTTAGGGCAGTATAGTGACATAGTCCATCTTTTATGCCAAAAAAAAAATTGCGTTCTCAAGGAAAAATATTTTATCACCTGACACATTATCAAAATTAATTGACACTTTTCCTTGACCACGCGGGCGAAGTCGCGAGTTTCAACTACTTAAAAAATACACAATTTAAAACGATTATGCTATTTAATATTCTAATTACCTAAATATAAATCTCAATTTTCTTTTTACTTATTATGTTGAAGTAATCTATTGAAATGCGACGCGTTGGTGTGTATTTAAAGCTGCCATGATACGCAATTATTTAAAATCGTTGTCATTCTAGTGCTTTGAAAAAATACTACAGGATTTTAATAGGTATCGCAATAGGTGGGCAATGGGTGGTTCTCAGGCCCCACCAAAAGTGTGACGTGGTTATCTAAATTACGTCATTCACATTGAATCATGACTTGTAATTATTTTTAATAGTCGTTCTTCCCTTCGGACTAGAACACCAGTAGTTCGCAGCAAAAAGAAAAAAGAAAATGCGTGAACTACACATGCGTACGTTTCAGAAAAAAAAACACTGGTATTTATACAGTCCCGAACTTGTGATGAATCTTTTATTTGAGACGCACGTAACAAACATGAAGGATTTGGAATAAAAATTGCTGTTTCTCTATTTATTTATATTTTGCCTAGACCGGTGGACGAGTTCACAGCCCACCTGGTGTTAAGTGGTTAGCGGAGCTCATAGTCATCTATAACGTAAATTCCGCCCCCCACCTTGAAGTATGAGCTCTAAGGTTTCAGTATACTTACAACGGCTGCCCCACCCTTCAAACCGAAACGCATTACTGCTCCGCGACTGAAATAGGCAAGATAGTGGTACCTACCCGTGCGGACTCAGAAGACGTCCTACCACCAGTAACATTAACCAATAACATCATTTTAATTTTCTAATAAAAATTTCCGTGACAGTGACGTGTGCGTAAATTTCTGAACACCGGATGACTACAAGTCCGTAAAAGGCTTTGTAGCCGAGACGACCATTAATGATTTAGATCCACAGTACATAACAAAAGTTTCTTGATACACGGTCGGTACTTGCCTACCTGCTTCTAGTAACCTCGAGGGGTTATGCTAGGTTCATCGGACGTGTAGGCGAAGCTCACAGGGCTTAGCCTTGGAGACTTTGCTAACATGTACCCTAGCAAGAGAAGTGCTTCGCTGAAGCTACCACCGGATTTAATGAGAATCTTAATGAATTGTGATCTGCTACTCCGTGATCACAGTTACATGGAAATATTCGATGTCTCAAAAACCAACTGACAGCTTTTATTTATTCATTTTTCCTCCTACCTAAGCTGATGGTTTAGAGAGACCATATCAGCGTAACCTTAACTAGTAGGTGAGCTCATGGGGCTCAAACCTGACGATGCTGCTAAGACGAGCCCTAGCAAGAGCCGTGCTTCGCAGAATCTACCACCGGATCGGAAACGCGATATATCTTTTCATCAGCTTCAAAATGTTTTTTTGAATTCTATATTATCGTTTTTTTTTTTAGATTTTTCACTTGGACTCAAAGAAATAGAGGTGTGCGAAGTTTACGAATTTAGAAACTTAGGGTATTACCCACCGACTATAAATTCAATAAAAGGGCTTTTATATCGATAAGGTCAATGCTAACATTCGGCTTCGTAACCGATACATATATATTTTCGTAAATTTTGTTTTTAAAGTTATAATTTTATACGTACGTTTAATTTTATTATACGTTATAATTTTGCGACAAGGTTTATTTTTGATTCATAAACATTAGTTACATTAAACGTCTTAAAATAAGCATTTGTCGCCACAAACATATTAAACAATAAATCACAAACAAATGCTATTTTAAAATTTTGTTTACATTCTTACCCGGTATAAAAAACAGCACGCATGCATATATTTATGTACGAGTACATCTCCACAAGCCATATGTTGGATTGATATGTCACAACATCGAGATCCTTATCTTAAGACATCGGCAATAATGAAACATCCTACGTTGGGACGTGACATACCTACAAAAACGCAAGATAAGAGTTTCTTCGTACGCAGATAATTAATATTCACGATTAAATGAGATACCCCTTCAAGATAATTAAAATATAAGTGTGAGCACGCAAGGAGAACAGTTTACGTATTGAAATGGCGTCCGCCAGACTTGTCGGACTCTTCATTTTACTTTTGTATTCAAAGGTGAGAGTTAATTGTATTTAAATTTTGTTTTGTATTTGAAGTTTGGACGATATTTAATTGATTTTGTTATATTTATTGCAGGACTCATACGGGCAACAAGGCTTGGAAATTCAGCACTTAGGCCTCCATGTCGTCGGTAGTCCAAATGTTGCGTCATGTCTATCTAAAATCCAAGGATCGAACCCTCTACAAAATGGACAAAATAGCCCTCAACAACCTAAGCTTCAGCAATACAATCTTCAACAACAACAACAGGGTCCCCAACAACAACAAGGCTTCCAACAACAACAGGGCTATCAGCAACAGCAAATTTTGCAACAACAACAGCAATATATCCAACAACAACAAGCCCTTCAACAACAACAAGCTTTTCAACAACAACTGTTTCAGCAACAGGTTTTGCAGCAGTCTATGAACGCGCAGCCCAATAACTTGCAAACACCGGCTAAACAACAATCCAACACTGTTCAGCAGCCAGTAAATTCTCAGAACTTTAACGTCCCCATTCCAACTAATCCATCTTTCAATTTACAGTTCGTTAATCAGAAACCTCAAGTATTTGACTGTAACAGTTCATCATCAACTAAATCACAACCTCAAGGATCTCAAAAGAATAAAGCGACTTCTACCATTCCTGAAATAGAGTTGACTTCTCTAAAATTTATACCATTGGACCCGAACTTCTCACTACAAGGAAATCCCGATGCATCCCTTACGTTCCAGATCGGATCACAAGTACATCAAATTCCTCTGACCACGCTAACCCAGCCGACAACTTCAACAAATCAGAATTTTCAAAATCAGCCTGTGCATACTCTGCAAAACCAAGTCTCACCTCAAATTCAGTCTGTGGTACAACAACAAGTAGACAACAAATATACTCCTCTTCAAAGTATGCCCTTCACCTATGCACAAAGTGTGCCTCCTGGTCAATTACAAAACCCGTCTGCGGTCGTCCTGGGATCTAGCTCACCAATTTTATCATCACATAAAAATCAACCGACAATTGCATTACAAAATATGCAGCCTCCTTCGTATCAAGATATAATGGAATCGTTATCTTTGAAATATCCGCCATTTGTAAATTTCTTGCAGAATCCGCAGATTCAAACTTCCATTCCGAACCAGTCATCATTGAATCCTGTTCCAAATCAATCTTCGACAATTCCCGTGACAAATAAGCCTATTGCAATATTCCCTGTAACGCAGATTCCTACAATTCAACCACCTCAGCACAATCAACTGCTTATTTTGCCAATTAATACACAGGCAACTTCTACCCACAGTCAGCCACTTATGACCTTTTCTCAAATGGTACCGCAGCCAATGTTGCAGGGACCACAAAATCAAGCAATGATCGCATCGCTACAACCACAGCTGCAAAATCAACCAGTCATATCCTCAAATTCGATCCAGCCGATTTATCAGAGTCAATCCATCCCACCAGTTTCTTCATTTAATAATCTGGCTCCAACTCAAAACCCATATTTGTCGGTGCAGGTGCAAGTCCCACCAGCGCAGAATGTTCCAACAATAATGTCCATGCCATCTCCATCTTTTCTACCAGCCCTTGAGAATCAACAGCCCTGGTTAGGTTCTCAGGAATCCGGGTACTCCTCAATCCAAAATTTACCCATCGTAAACCCACAAAGTCAACCAATATTTCCATTCATTTTGCCTGAATACCAAACAGCTTTTGTAGCAAATAATGGATTTGGTGGAAAACCAAAGTCATCAAGCCTCAGATCCCTTTTGCCAATACTGATTAATATACTGAAGGAAAACACCAACTGTAGATGTCCACATTGCAATGGTCTATATGATGATCACGACCCAAATTTATTCGAAGAGTGTTTAAATCAGAGAAAGTCGCTTCCCAATGAAGCATCCATATTTTCAACATTTACAGCAGACCATGAAGAGCTATTGAGGTCAAGTCGATCAGAGCAAAATGAAACGAAGCCAAATGATTCGGTAACCAATGATGAAAGCGCTGAAGAAAACGAAGACAGTTCAGAGTACGTAGATGATAATGATGAAGAGTAGTTGCTGTACATATAAGAAAACTTTATTTAATAAATTATTGTTTATCATCTTAGTTTTATTCAGAATATAAATAAAATAGTTAAAGTAATTTTTACTATTACTTTATTAATAATGAAGACTGAAAATTAAAAGAAAATACAAACTTTATTTAAATTTAACTCAATCGTATCTAGATGGTTACAATATAAATTTAGTGGTGTACGTAAGTAAACCTATTTTACGGTTTCATTTCACAACAATATTCGTGCGGACAACAAACACTATAAAATATTTAAAAAAGTTGGATTTTAACACACAATTAAAGCTGTAAAAGTAATACGCACACGACTTGCGGAAAACGAAGAAATAGTTATGTTTTAAGGTTGGTTTAATTTTATTGTTAATTTTCAACTTGTTTCGAGTCCACACGAATATTTCTACTCTCACTAAATAGCGACTTTGTTAAAATTTTAATGAGCATATGAAATCACGATCCGCCTGATGTTAGGCAGTTACGGAAGTCCATTTATACCCTATGAATTCTGTCACGCACTTTGATCCTGATTGACCTGGTTCGCCACAGATACGGCCGGGGTTGTGATACATACTGACACAACTGACGTCATATTAAAAAATATATAATATCTATTTTATTTATTATATTAATAGATAATTTATAAATTAATACAAATTTACAACAACGAAGAAAACTGACTCCAATGTTGTAGGAGTCAATTAAATATGCATTTTTAATGGTAACTCAAAAACTACGGGTCAGATCTTAATAAGATTTAAATGAGGCCACATGAGAAGCACCAGCCTTTAAATAAAAGAATCATCAGTATCGGTATATATAGAAAAAGTCACATAAACACATAATTGAATAGTCGAATTAAGAACCTCCTCTTTTCTGAGATCGATTAAAAAAGGATTTAAAATTTTCGAAAACGTATCACAAGATTGTCAATATTATTTTTAACTATACCATCTACTAACTACTATTAGAAAACTTCAAATTCACATTCTTCTTCTTCCAGTGCCTCTTCAATCCTGAAGGTTGGCCGTTAGCTTTCTATATTCGTTTTTATCTGCAGCCAGCCGGAACAGCTGTTCGACGGAGGCAATACCGGTCCACTCCCGGATATTCCGGAGCCATGATTTCTTTCTTCGCCCAGCACGTCTCTTCCGAAATTCACAATAGCTTTATTTATATATCAAAGAACGTTATGTGTCAACAAGCAATGAATTGCAGGTGACACGTAGGTTTGACAAAGTAAAATAAAAATGTGTGGAATCGTAGAATGGTATTATGAACAAAGATGACAAAAATAGTATAATCTTTTTTTAAAAGTGATTATTCTTGGCGTGAAACACGTTTAAGACACTTACATTACTTATAACAATAAGTATAACTTAATTTATTGTTTATAGAAGAACAAAGTAAACAAAATAGGCAAATAAATCTTAAATTATCGTCAATTAACACGTACAATTTACTGAATAAATCAGCCCTTAGTCACCGTGATACGTCTAATCTTTAATAATTTAAACATGAGTTGGTTCAAACACAATGGAAAATTGATAAAGCGTCAGTATAAAATCACTAATCGGACCCGTTCTATCCAAAGAACAAGATGGCTTCCGCAACGTGGATCGCCTGTTTCACACTTCTCGCTTTTATTGGAGTAAGAATAACAAATGCATTTTTATCGCTCTGTTGAAACGCTGAAAAAATTCGAAGAATTTATTTTCGTAATTATTAAAATACATTTTAATAAAAACACGTGCAATTTATCAATCCATCCGGAAAGGAATTTGAGATTCACACGTATTAGAAAATGGTATATTTATATGAACTAGTGGTTGCCCGGTAGTCGAAATTCGACTATAATAATTATTAATTTAAAATATAAGTTTGAATATTATTATAGTTCTATTGTCAAAGACACTTTACCTCTATAGTCACAGATTTCGCTAAGGCTACACTATAGACAAATAATATTAAAGAAATCAATATTAATCTATTCTCAACTTGACCACAGACTTTATCAATAAAAAAATAGTATATATGCGTGTGTGTGTCAAATACATATTAGTGTGTGTTATGTAATGTTTTCTTTAATGCTTAATGCATTTTTTATGTATTATTTAAAAAAATATTAGCATTGTGCACTCCCTCTCTATATTCTCTATGTGGGACATTTCATACTCCTCCGTCCGCGCAATTTTCGTAAAAGGATACAATGTTTTTGCTTCACCTATTAATAAATATATAGATAATGAGATCACAGATGGGTTGTTTGTTATTAATGAACTGTTTGGTCCAATATTCTGTCCACGAGTAATTGGAATAGCCCCTTAGGCTACCAATGATTAGGTAGGAAAAAAGTTCCAATAATTGTCCGATAGACTATACTGGTAGTAGAAGATACTGGAAGGATATTTTCGAATACTCCCTAATACGAAACATTCAATTATTCATTTTCGGTTTTGTGCGACACTTTATTTGTTTACCTTTTTTTGTTACAGGTCATAAACGCTGCGTGCTACTCTGGTGCCAACGGAAACAATGGCGCGTATGCTGTCCCAGAGCCATACAACTACGGGGCATATCCTCCATCGCCACCTATTATTATAAAAAAAGACAATTCTATCGATATTCTACCATTTCTCTGCCTGCTACTAGCTGGTCGTTGAAATGTTGTATTGAATTACAAATATATTGAAATTAAATTAATATTAAAATTAATGAAATTGTACTATTCTTCGATTTATATTAGCGTAAATCGAGATGAACCTAAAGCCAGCCTGATGTTAAGCGCGCACCGAAGGTCTTCGACGTTCAATACGCGAATTCGGTCTTTATTACTTCAGGGTCAGTTTTGATGGAATTAAAATACTTCGCCTTTCACACCAGACTGCTTTATAGCAGAAATAAATATGATGGTGGTATTGAGTTGTGCCAAAACTCGCCCCACGAGTACGGTACAGCGGATGATGTTGGGCCACGAGGTTCTTAAGCGGTTACACCCTCGCTTCACAGTCCAACACGTGGCGACCGATCAGTCAAGCCCCAACTAAAAATTAAGGGACTGTTTGTGTAATGACAGTTTATGTTATTAGTAATCGATCTCGTGGCCCTAGTCTAGTGCTGCCATCCCAAAATTAATATCACAGCTTTTAAATAAAAAAAGTTACGATCAAGTTTTTAGATATTCTAGTACTTTTCAATTCAATTTTCAATATCGAATTCTATGGGCGTCATTTTTGTGTTTTTATTTAGTATATTAATATTTTTTGACATCCCTGACAACAAACCGTTCCGACCAAAATTTAGGGCAACAGCGTTACCTATAGAATTAATCATCATTTTGCATTCTAGATCTTTATATAATCTGAATTTTTCATAAGCCATAATTATAAGACAAATACCGCGTCATCATGAAAATTAAAAACATTAATAATAAAATAAAAAAATACACTCACAATTATCATAATAGGCCATAATCGCAATTTTTATGGAATTAATTTCAAAAGATTCCGTTACAAAAGATTACGTTACGATTTATCACATACTTTTTAAAAAGCAATCTGATAAAATGTTCTAAATTTTACGAAATATCCGAATTTATTGCAAGAACACATGACACGTATAAAAGAAACCGCGTCCAAACACTGTTCGATATTAAAATGGGCGCCGTGCTCTGGATATGTTTGGTTTTTGCTGTGAATGTAAATATTAAAAAGAACATATACGTCATTTCTTTTCTATTTCTTAATAAACATACTAATTATAAGTTTTTTTAGCAGATGCTGCTAGCGCGAGCCCAGTATATATGTAACTGCGGCCCGGAGTCAGTAGGCTGCCAACCGTACCCGATCGTAGTGAGGTCCAATAAAAACAATAATGGTTTGAAGCAGCTTTTGCCAATTCTCCTGCTTCTTCTCTTTGATGGTGGCTTCGGCGGGTTAGGCGGATATGGATGTAGCGGAGGTTGCGGAAATAGAGATTGTGGAGGCTGCTGTGGAAATCCCATACCCATAGCCTACCCTATTCCAGTTAATAATCAAATGTTCTGGTACTAATGTCATTATGTATCCGCTCTTTTACACGGAATTAATTGGTTTGCTATCAATTTTAAAAACCATTTTCATTTTATACTGTCACTTTCCAAATAATTAATAAATCGAAACGAATAATCTGTGAAGAAAATTTATTTCGTTATTCCTAATAAGCCTCTACTTATCTGAACGAAGAGCACTTAAAAGTATACTAATAATAAGTGTACAAATACTATGAATAAAATACATGATACACCCGAAGTTGTTTAAATTTGATAGCGCGTTGCAAAAAGGAACGTGTTTACTACAGAAATTCTTATAAATTGCATCATTAACGATTACCCCGTAACCGAATTTGATTTGTACAGCCAGTATATATATATTTAAATAAACAAGTAATTTTTTATTCTTTAATAGAGACTCAAACCAAAATGTACGCGCAGTTAACGTTTTTGACGTCTGTACTGCTCCTTAAGGTCGGTGAATATTTGACTTTCAAGATTTTATCTCTCGGATTAGTTTATATGTGTTATTTACAGTGTTTTGAATACGTTTTAGGTAACGGCGACTAAATATCAGTGCGGTGGATATGTCACACAACCAGTCCAAACATTATTGACATCTCCAATACAGTGTCAGCCTACAGGGGTGGGTTCTTTCACACCGGTCGCTCAATTCGTTATACCGGCCATTATAAAGCCATTACTGCAACCTGAACCGACTGTCCAAAGTTTGGCACCAGCAGTACCTAATAACTCTGTATTTCCGGGATTTGTACCTAACAATTTCCCGTACGGATTGGCGGGTTCCTTTGGTGGGATGCCTCCTATTATAATAGACAGCGACGATGACGATGATGATTTCACAAATCTGCTCTTTTTCCTCGTACTTGCTTTAGGAAACCGAAGATGCGGTTTTGGGGGTTACGGAAATTGCTGCGGATGTTGCGGCGGAGGATACGGAGGAGGATTAGGAGGGGGCCGTTGTGGTGGAAGTTGCGGCTGTGACGGGTATCAAAATTGTTTTCCTTTCCTTGTTCCATTCCCGTATATTAATTCTTACGGTTCTACTGGTGGCGCGTCCATAGGTGATATTGCAGGATTGTTAGGCTATGGAGCCGGCGGAAAAGCATTAGGTGCAGGACCCGGAATTGGAGTTGTTGGCGGTGCTTTGGGGGGATATGGCGTAAAAGTACCTGGAAATCGTGGAAGCCACTCAAATGATGACGATTGTTCCGATGAAATAAATCTTATCATAAGATAGGAACATTTTTTTTAATTTTATCGCGTAATAGAACTAAGCCGAGAAAGTTTTCATTTATCATGTAATATAAATAATAAGTTTTTAATCGTATTTATTAGATACGTTTTAAGAGAATCTGAGATTGTGTCCAGAGAATAAATAGTTCGTTTTTGTTAAGAACTTGTTGAATAAAACTTCATTTGTTTGGATCACTTTTGTTTTAAGTTTGCGTAATATTAGTAAAGAATACAAAAAAAAAGTAGAACACGAGAAATATAAAAGAAAAGGTCGACTTAAAGTAACCTCATACCAAAAGAAGTTTTACAAGATGCTCGGTGGACCAACGCTAGCAGTTCCCTTTGTATTGCTTTTGATACAGGTTAGCTATATCTTATTTGGATTTAAAACATACAGGCGAACAAATAATTCAATTCAATTACCGTTTCCAGTGCAATCAAATTAAGAGTCAGTACAGCGAATGCAGTTTTTTGGGATGTTATCCTAGTTATGCACCGAGCATTTACCACGTTTCTTCTTTAAGCCAAGATTGCTGTCAGCAAAGCACGCCGATTGTGGTCTACTACTATCCTTATTGCTCTCTATACGGACAACAGAGCGTCTACGATCAGCTTCAGCAGTATTTCTACGGAGCTTACAACCCTTACTGCCAATCCACGTGTGAGAGCAAGTGTGGAGGATGCCCTTGCGCTTATAGTCAATCTCCTATAATTATAATAAACGAAGACAACTGCGAATTCAAAGACTGCGACGAAGGCATAAGTTTCGATAACTTACTGGCTTTAATCGAAACTATTATGTCCCCAGAGGCTACAGCGTGCACTCCATGCTCTACAACTTGTATGTGTCCAAACAAAAAAGGGTGCTGCTGTAAGAAATGTAAATGTGGGAAAAAGGCCCATTCAAAATCAGGCCGTTGTAACTCGTGTGACGGTAAATTCGAATATTCAAACACGAGAGACTTATGTAATTTTATTGATAAATGTAAAAACAATGGTGATACTCACGTAACCATTATTATATCTGATTATGATGATTAAAACTGAAAGTAATATGTTGCTTCTTATTATTATAAAATTTTCAAGTTTGTAAATTTATTGGAACGGTCGATAGTTCTGTGGTATTTTACTAGCGTTTTGTAAGAATGGAGTTGCGTATTCGAGATTGGGCACGACTTAAATGTAATCAAAATGTTTTCAACGTTAGCTTGGTGCAATCCGACATTATAAAATAGGATTAAATAAATAAAAACCATTCGATCCTTATTTTAATTACATTTCTAAAAATAATGTAACAAATAATATTTCAACATTGTACTTTTACGTAAATAAATCAAAATGCCAACGAAGTTTTTGATTACAATATTATTATTGTTCTTAATAATACTAAAATAAGTGACGATGACCCCAAAAAAAACATTAAAGTATATCCACTAAATATCCACATACACTAAAGTATGTCCTTTGTTATGTTAAAGACTTTGCTCCGAGTAATATTTTATTATGGCAAATCAAAATCGAGTAAGATAAGGTGGGCGAGGTAACTATTAAGCATTACCACTTAACCAAAGACTACGCTTCATCAGATTTAACATGAACGCGCTCTCTCGTCAATATGGTTGCTTTTGTACTGTACAGTACCACGCAAAGGCGTTGACGTGTCTTTTTTTAGAAACTCCGAAGCTCGAATAAGCGTCAAATAGGACAACAGTAGGCGAATAAACTCTGCTTTGTGTCTGCTCACTGTTTGGCGGTGGCGTATCAATCCGCAAAGGATAGACATTTCTCTTCTGCCACCTCTTGTATATTGGCTCAACTACCGAACCAAGATACCGTTGGGTCAAGAAGTCCATTCTTATTCTTCTTCCCTTCATCCCACTATGTGGGGTCGGCGCAGCGTGTCCTCTTTTTCAATTTAGGCCTATATACGCCTTCTCTGCACTCACACTCTTCAAAAGTAAAACTCACACCAAACTTCTTTTGCGACGAAATTAATTATTACCATTTATTACCCATTAATATGGTCCGAAAATAATAATTCTTACCGCATTAGTGCGCAATATTTCGGTTGAAATTTTCAAGCTTATACCGTTTGAATTGAGACTTGTGTGAAAAAGGGTCACAAAGCAAGTGTGTAAATAGTAGCTATGAAGTCATACTAGTGTTTCACTGCTCCTGCTCCTCATCCTGCCCATAAACATAGTATGTCCCCGTCGGTACGATCCTTCTGTTGTTGTTAGTTATTTGGAAGCATAACATACAGACAAATTATTCTCATATCAACTCCGAACTAATAATCCATTAATGTTGATATTTACTAAAATTAAAATTAATATTTACTGGTAGCAGGACGTCTTGTGAGTCCTCGCGGGTTATTACCATCATTGTACCTATTACTGTCGTGAAGCAGTAATGTGTTTCGGATAGAAGGATGGGGCAGCCGTTATACTGCAAAAATTGAGACCTTGGAACTCATTTTTGAAGATGGGTGGCGGCATTTATGTTGTTGATGTCTATGGTACCCACTTAACATCAGGTAGGTCGTCAGCTCATCCAACTATCTAAGTTATATAAAAAAAAGCTTATGATATTTGAGTTCTGGATTATCGGCCAGTATTTGATATTCTCAAAGCACAATCTTGTCTGCTGCTCTAATGCCACTCAGTAACTCGTAAGGCGAATGAGTTTTTTGGGATAATAGTAGATACATACATAATATTCCTCTAAATATTAATTAGTTTAAAAGTAATATAAATTAGATCTCTAAACATAGATAAAGAAAACTAACTACCCTCGAGTCCCTTTAATGATGATTTTATCACAGATTGAGATTTCAAACTCATTTGAAGACATTCATAGCACAGGGAGATAGATTTTGAAGTCCTTTGTTTTTTAAAAAAAAAAAAACAAAACAATGACAAAAAAATTATCATTTTAGATACAATTAAAGCATTTTTGTTTAAATACCAATTGTATGATCTCTATTGTTCCATTGTTTGATAACAATTTGTATGTAGTCCAAAGCTATCGTTGTAAACAAAAGGTATTCGACCAATAAGCAAATATTTCTTTTGTGTTCAATTATCAACTACGTGCTCTATTCGTTTGCGGAACCAAGCATTATCTTCATTAATAATGCTGTTAAAAATGTCCTTTATAACAAATCTAGGCAATTCTGGAGGTATAAAAGCACACGGTATTCGAAATATAAGTACATATTATATCAAAAAACATGGCTTCTATAAAATTCGTCGTGTTTACCGCTGTGACGCTCCTCTTAAATGTAAGTTAAAACTTAATCTAGAAGCAGAAAGTTTTTTCTATAATTATTTACAGTAATTCAGACATTGGAAAATTGAAATTACCTTACTTTCATTGACAAATCAATGTTTTTTAGATTTCGAAGACAATTTAAAGCCTAAGGTCAGGACGTAAATTTAGGTTATATAAATAGCAACACGTCGACTATACTCAACTTGCATACGCCCCGTCATGACCTATGCAAGTGTAGTGTTCGCTCACGCGACCCGCACCAACTTGAAACCCCTTCAAGTCATTCAATCCCGATTTTGCAGGATAGCCGTCGGAGCACCATGATTCCTAAGGAATGTGGATCTCCATGATGACCTGGAATTTGACTGAGTCAGTAAGTATTTACAGTTGGCATCATTGCTCCACTTTGAGAAGGCGACACGACACGAAAACTCTCTTATCGTGGCCGCTGAGAATTACATACCCAATCCTGTAGACCGAATGGTAAACAGTCGACGTCGCCCTAAACACGTCATCCTCCCGATCCATTAACGGTGCATTTAGGTACCACAAGCACCGGTCACCCTCCTCGTCGAACCCGTCGCTTGTGACGAAGGGCTCGACGAGTAAATTAACCCATAGACACAGCCCGCTGAGTTTCTCGCCGGATCTTCTCAGCGGGTCGCCTTTCCGATCCGATGGTAGATTTTGCGAAGCACCGCTCTTGCTAGGGCCAGTGTTAGCAACACTCCGGTTTGAGCTCCGTGAGCTCATCAACACGTCAAGGAGAAGCTGAAATAGCCTCTCAAGGCAATCAGCATAGGTAAGAAAAAAGCAAAAAACTATATTACTATTACTCAAAGGCATAGGATTATTCTGCGCTTTTATCTTGGAGAGTGCGATGTTATTACAAAATAAAACAAACAAATCAAAGCAGAAAATTATACATTTAAATATTTTTCTGGTCTATTCGGGCTTATAGTTACCTAATTCCATCCTGGCTAAGCCCGTGCTTGGCCTAAAGAAGCTGGAAAGGCGTCTGGCGAACAGCAATTCCTCCATATTAAAAATGTCTCAACGAGATTTTGTATTTATATTTGTATTTTTCAGTGTCACTGGGCTAAAACTCAATACATCCCCGGGTATAGTCAAGATTATTATGAGGATAATGACAACGACCTTGACGATATTCTCCCCTTTGTGATTCTTGCTTTATTGGGAAGTGGGCGTTATGGCGGAGGGTTTGGAGGGTTTGGCAGCTATGGAAGATACGAAAGCTCAGCAGGTTGTATCCCGATACCCTACATTCCGGTACGTTCCTGTGGCAGATGTGGAGGAGGATGCGGGAATTATACCGATCGTGGAAGTTACGGGAGTTGTGGAAATTGATTTTAACGAAGTACATTTTGGTAGATATTATAAATAAACGGCATGTATAACCATTTGAAAACTCGGATTTGATTTTTTGTGATTTGATGTGATTTATTTTAATTGTTCACTTTAATTTTCATTCTCATAGCTCTTTGTTCTTTGGAATCGATCGAATGCATGAAAGCATAATAATTATATAATGTATATAATATGTGCGAATATTTTTAAAGCATTGAAGAATGCTGTGAACTTTATGAGACATACTAGTATTAGTGCTATCTTATAGCAGATGATAGCGCGGAGATAGTAAATGATATCTAAAGCGATAATAACAACGTTTCACTATATGTTATGTAACGATTATTTGTAAGACACGCTCTCGAAAAATGAATAAAAACCGAATTTTTGAAGTCACATAATAGATAGTTTATAATCTATGAAACATAAATATAGTTAAATTGATCTAGTTTAACAAAAAAACATTTAAATATGTTCATAAATATTTTTTTGATATTCCTGATAACAGAGGTAAGCATTCATATTGTTAAAAATATTAATATAATCCAAATTTATTTCTACTGTTATAATCAATAATTATGAACATTTTAGGTGGTATACACTTACAAGCCGCAAAAACAATCTCTAAGTTCACAGACGGGGAAAAATTCCGCATCGAAGAACATTGCGACAGTAACACCAGCAAGGTATAAAAAATCTTGTAAAAGAAGACACGGGTCGCACTCTACTTTTGCCAATAATATGCCAGACTTCCCAGAAGTAGAATACCCAACAGACATGTCAGATTCAACCAGACCTTTCTATTTTAACGAAGGCTCTATTTTAAGTCCTTTTCCGAATGATGTGAAAGCTTCTTTCCAAAACATAATGTCACAGAGTAAGCCAAAAAATAACGCACAATATTTAAGCTGCACTGGGATATTAAATGTCGCAGAAATTCTTAACTCCAACAAAAAAAAGGAAAAGCACGATGAAAAAGATGTTCATTTAGAACAAGAAGATGAATGTGATAAGATAACACATGTTGAGAAAAAAGACGAGTTTGAAGAATTTCCTGATCTTTTAAAACCCGTAGAGAAGAATGAAAAAGAAGTGACTTTTAAAAAACAAGATAGTATCAAGGCTTCTGATTATCCTGATGATTTTAAACAAGAAAACGAGAATGATGAAGTTTCTGCTCTTCTTGGGACCGACATGAAATTAGTTCAGAGTTTGACCAATGAACTATACGAGGCGGTTCCAGTTTCAGAGGTAACTGAATCAATAGAAGACGAACGCAGTTCTACTTTTTCATGGCTTAATGGCAAGATAACACCAGAAATTTGTGAAAAAACAGAAGAATTCAATAAATTTTATGATTTAATAAAAGAAAATTCGGTCATAAAATGGCCCGTCACAATAAATGGTATAACAAAAGAATGGTTTGGTTTTGTTATTGAGGATACAAAACCTGTAACAAATGGAAGCGCAAACACAAACAGTGACGTTGCAAACAAGGATACAATGGCTAAAGATTTATCGGAAAACACTTGTCTAGAATTCCCAGACGAACAACTTCCTAATTCATTAGTATACGATTATATGGATAAAACAAACCTGACAGACACCATTTTTGAAATTACTGAAGAAGAATATAATAAAAATGTCACATCAGAAGAGATAGAATGCTACGTTCTAACTCCAATGGTGATTCCACGTCGGTCGAAAAAGACACTTGAAAAATCATTAACAAAACCTGAACATACAAATCATAATACTTCATTTTATGAGTGGGATTAGAGTGTGACTGATGTAATGGGAAACTTAGCAAATTATAAGTACTGAGATAAATTGTAATCTGATACTACTCAAATATGTCCATTTGAGTAGTATTACAAAATATATTAAGCGTTCAGTTATTGATAAGAATAGATTCAAGATGTATGTATTTATGTTTACGATAGAAATATGTGTGGTAAATAAATTGTAAAACGTTAGCTAGATTTTCTTACCTTCCTTCTTGGTTTAATTTCTGTATTTCAAAAAATTTGATGTTACCTGAAACAATTATATTAAAATCTGTTAAAAGCTATAACAAGTTCATTCTACAGAGTACTTGGGAATTTACTAACACGGTTTATATTTTAGTAGCTGTAGTATCTTCAATAGGTTAAAGGCTCAGAATCAACATGCGCTATTTCTAATGTTGCATTGTAGAACAGGTATTTTTTTGGGTCTAGAGGATAACCCCGGACTTTCGCCTATGCAGTGGGGAGAGTAGGCGAGATATATCGGAGTTCAACCAACTATAGTCGGATTTTTAATTAGACGAAGCCAGCTGACAGTAGCTAATGTCACTTTGTGAAATAATGTTGCTATATTTAAAGTAATAGTGATGCGTTCACTTCTCGTTCAATCACATGAATGAACAATGTGTGTGAAGAGTTAATCATTAATTTCAAACTATAAAAGAATATTATTTATATTTTACAATAAAATTGTATTAAAGTGCTCCAATATATGTTACTAGTAGTAGGTAACTACAATCAGTTTTTTATTTTCATTACCTACCTTTAATTGTTATATTTTATACATACTATAGTTTCAACTATATGATGTATTGGAAATAAGACAGTCTTACAAGCTTCCTCGCAATGTTTTTCTTAATGTTTAAAACACTCGGTATTCAGTACAGGTAGATACTATAGGAACATAATATTTCGTCGAAAACTCGTTGGTATGTACAAAGCACGCCTAAAATTCGAATCCCGTACCCGATATCGGCAATTCGGCACATCAACTATTCACTAGACAATCAAGGCAATTTCATTAATTCAGGAGTTTTTTCAATCGTTCACTTTGTCACAACACTATTTTTATTTCATCAAAAACTGACAACACAGTAAACGTCAGTTGACTTCGTCTAATAAAAAATCCGACTATAAGACTCCCTATCGAATAAAAAACCTGCGTCTGAACTCCGGATTAGACATAGTTTACCCAATACAGGATGCCGCAACGCAATCCAACCCGCAACCACCTTTGTTCTCGGTTGGCGGGCTGTCTGAAGCCCGCCCAAATAGAGCACCAAACTCGCACCCCCGAGGTACTATTGGGTTAGAGTCAGCGCGAATCAGAGAGTGTAGGATGTGTGTAAAGCAGCATGGGTATGCTGCATGGGTGCGTATGCTGCATGGGTGTGTTTTGGATAATACTATATTTTAAAGTAGTTACTGTAATTCAAAGAGATAATATGTCTGTAAGCGATCAACAGCATTAAGATTGTAGTGTTCGTAAGATCTAACACTTCTGCCCTTGGAAGGTAAATAAGCAATTTAGTTAAAAATTTCAGTACCGGTTGAAGGGAGATTTAGAAAATATGATAATAGTTTCAGTCCAACTTAGATTTTCTATTTCTGAACTATATATAAAATTAAGAATAATTTCATGAACTGACAACGACACAGAACGAAACAATAAATATTGTCACGTACCGTCGACAAGAATTACTAAAATTATGTTGCAAGCGGAGAACTTTCCCGTTCTTACTACATTTTTATCTGAACGCTACTTACGAAACCTTAAAGTGATATTAATGAAAATAAATTGTTGATAAAACTACCATTACATAAGTTTATACCGTTAATTTTATCATGTGAGATCTGTGAACGCTACGCTAGATAAACATCAGACAGATCGGCACGTTTCTAAAATAATTGTTCATAAATGAAATGTAAAAAACATAGTATTTATAATTCAGCACGATATAACACGATTCTAGTTTCAGAAGAATGGGGCTGAGAGAAAAGGTGGCGTTAATTTTGATAGTAATTTTTCAGGTTAGTAAACTTTTAGCAACATTTTAACTTAAATTTTGTTTGAAATATACCCATTTTTAGTACATTTACAATAACAATTATGTCTCGAATGCTATTTTGCAGATAACTAACATAATTTGCATGCCCCGAAATTCAAGAAAGTCTACATTAAAAGATTATTTTAAAAGTCCGGATAAAAAATCAAGCGATGAATTATATTCACCTAGAATTACAAACTACAGGCCAAGTTGTAGAAACGATGTAAACTCACAAATGAATTCAGTTCTTAAAGATTTTCATTTTCAAGATGTAGAATATCCAACATTTCAATACAGTAATAATCCATTTAATTCATTTGACGATATTTACCATGACCAAACATTGGAACCAAAACCATATGACGTAAACCCAGGTTTACAAGCACAGATTAATAATCTCAAAAAAGAAGCACGGATGAAACGTAAACAAGGCGCCATAAAACGTTTAAGTAAAGGAAATATAGGACAATCTAAACAATTGCAGGGACACCCTGATTGTGTTCTGTCACCAAAAACAAATATTGTAGACCTCATAGTATTCCCTGAAGTTGAGTATCCTATAACTGCTTCGGATATGTGGTCGTCAAAGTTTAAAAATTCTATGTCAAGTTTTTTAAATAGTGCGCAACAGTCTCCTAACGATTACATCAATTTAGATCCAAACTTAAAATCCAACAAAGGTTATTCAAGACAACCAAACCAACGTACGGTCTCACGCGAAGTAATAAATCGAGAACATAATGCTTTTACAAAATCTAAACGAAAACGTAATGATAAAATGAAGCCAGGTTTTTTAAACCAAACTCGTGGAATTCATAAAATGAAACAGACAGACCGACAAACTGATCCAGCAAATACGGAAACGCGTAATTCCAAAATTAATAGTACTATTAAATTGTTTAATGAAACAATGATATTTAATAAAACGAGTGATCCAAAATCTTCGTTATCAGATATCACCATAAACGATCTTGAAGTTAATCAACAAAAAGGAATATTGTTTTTAAATGATTCACTTGAAATGAACAGACATATTAAAACTGATAATATTTTAAAAACCAATCTAACCGAAAAGATATTGCAAAACAATTCGTTGTCAAAAGAAGATAGCGCAGAGGATGATAACAGCTTCTTCAAAAATAATACTGGATACTTGTCTGACGATAAACTTATACTCTTTATAGATGATTTAATCAGAGAAGCCATAAAAAGTATTGCTTTCGAAGATGCTCAACCGTTGATCGATAGATCTATAACCAATGAAACAATACAAAAAAATCAAACCGCAAATCCTAATACATACACTTTTATGGAAGAAAATAAAACCCATGAAATTAGTAATACTTCTTGTTCTTCTATCGCACACAATAAAACTGAAAACTGCACAGAAAATGTATTAAAAAATATTAAAGAAAGTTTGTCTCCATTCTCTGATATACCGTTTAAAGTTAACTTGTTAACGCCAAATTTTTTGGAAGCTACGTGCGATTTACCTGATGAAAAAGTCGATAAGAATAACTTTGAAGAAACTATGGTAGTTGAAATGGCTGAAAACTCACACGGACATGAAAATGATTTGCCAGAACCAATTCTTATTTGTTATATTGACACAAATAATGTAACTAACAACAGCGCAACAAATATATGTGATATTATTGCAGAGCAAGAATGTGACACAAGCTCAAACTCTCGCATGAACCCAAATTCTGAAACGAAATTGAAAAAAATCGCATCTTACACGGAATCCTACAATTCGGAATTGGAAAATTTTAAACAACTTCATACTTATTCTAAAAACTTTGAAGAAAAACAAATTCATTGCCATTATAATTACATTGAAAATCAGAGAATAGATGCTCCTAATTTGAAAACGTTAATTATTAAAGACCCTTTAATTTACAACATTGAGAAAAAGAAATATTCGCCACATTTAACTTTAAATTTATTAGATAATGATACATACACACAACAAACTCAGAAAAATATTATGGATAAGAACTTACAATTAGATTTGCTTACTAATATCCCTGAACTATGTTTACTTGAAGAGAATCACTTTTCTGAGTCATATCTTGAAGATGAAACAAAAAAGAGAGAGCAAAATTTAATCAAGGAGACCTTAACTGCCACTCAATGTGATGATGAACAATTACAACCACTTGAGCTATTGATTTACTTGACTGATTCTGATTCAAATTATAATGAACCTATAACATCATCAAAGGAAAATGTAACTGAAAAGTTTTGTGAAATTATATCTATGTTATGTGAAGGGAAAGGAAAAAACCAAATACCAATAAATGAGACTCATCATCAATTATCAGGACAACTAAATTGCGATAACATAGACTTAGTCAGGAATTATTCTCTTTATAATTTTGGTCCGACCGAGGACGGTATATTAAATAATATAAAAGTAATTCCTAATTGTTTTCTGATAATAAATGATGAAAATGCTGTAACTAGCTACTCTCTTGTAGAACTCATCATAGATATCTTTCTCGAAGATTGTAATAGCAATTTGCCAATCGAATTTCTAAAGCCTTATGTATCAGGCAACGGACCGCATAACATCAGCAATTTAGCACCTCTTAATGCAAAAGATACATCAATAAAGTTTAAATCGACTCCGGTGCATTCACCATTTGACATATATGTTACTAGTACTCATAAAAGTAACCAAACAAATAAAAATAACCAGGAAAGTAACGAAACTTCATTTAAAACTGATGAGAAAAATAACAGCACGGCAGTAACTGATCCGATAAGCGATAAAGTTGACCAAAATGATAGACCTTTGCATGTTCTTCCACATCATGATGAGATTGGTAAAAATTATATTTCATCAGTAATTTCTGCAACTACATCACCTGTTAATGTAATAAGTGAAAAATCAAAGCCTACTGATCCTACCCAAGGCTCTTTATATGATCCAGACGCAGTGGTATCAGATAATACAACAAACATCGTCTCGGAAAAAATTGCATCGAATTCTTCGCTGGAGGAACCAGCTGCACCTAACAAAATTGGTGAAAATTTTGAACTAAAATACCATCCTAATGATGTAAGATATCAAAAAACACCGCCTATGGTCTCAACACATACTCCTAATAATACAATAGGCAATAAAATATCGACAGCTACTCCTATATCTAAAAATGTGAATAACGACTCAAAAACTGAAAAAGCAAATATGCATTCAAGCCTTCAACACTGCATTTCATTTATTCCCGAAAATTTGTCGAGACCAGAAAGCATTACAAATGAGAATAATAAAAACGTAACATCAGCTAGCACAGTAGTCAAACCTGCTCTAAGTACCAAAACGCCAAACGATTTTGAATTTGATCCGAAAGTCGACAAGAAAATTGATATTCACGATAAAAGTAATAAAATATCCAAAAACAAAGCGAATAATTTCAAAGAGTCAGCCATTTTAACTAATGACGAACATAGTCATAAATCACAATCGAATGTCGTCGTAGCTCATACTGCTAAATCAACTGAAGGTGCTTCACTCATAGCAGGTAGCATATCTAATGAAACAAAAAATGCTAGGAACGATGCTTTAAAGACTAAAAAAACAGATACACCTTACTCTCTTCATAGCCATTCTCCAACTCTTGAAGATGTCCACAAACTAGACAGTACAAATAAAATAATGGAAAAAGCACCAACGAACGTGCTATTAAAAAAGCCAGCTTCAGGTGATAAAAAAAGGCAATATTTTGAATTAAAACAAATAGAGAATAATTTTAGAAAAACATCACAAATAAATAAGTTACCAACTGATGTTAATAATCAACAAACAAAAGATTTTGATCCCCTGTCAAAAACTACCACAGCTCAAAATAATGAACACAGCGGTTCAGTACAGTTGATTAAACATGAAAATAATAAAAATACAGAGTTAAAAAAAAAAGATCAACTTTCTTCAAAACAGATTATCACAATTTACCGTGATCATTTTCTAAATGGATCACTGCCATCAGAAACCAATGAATCAACATCGAAAGATGAATCGCCATCCAAACAAAACAACTTAAATATAAATGAAACAACGCAAGCAAATAAAAGTCAAGTTAAAAAAATCACCCCTAAACAAGTTATAAAACAATACCGCGATTACTTTCGCAACCAATGTGATGTCAAAATAAACGAAACTAATTCCAACGGTACAAAACTGACTTCAATTGCAAAGTCTAAGGGTAGTCGAAATTATGTTCAAGTTAATGAAATTACTTCCGACGCTTCCACGGATCCTAGAAGAATATCGTACATTACAGATTCAAACAAAAGAAACGTAGAAAATGAAGAATATAAAAAAAACAATCATAATCCCAAAGATGACGAATTGTTTATAATCGACATGAATATCGAAGACTATGTTGAAAATGAAGCGCAACCATATGACATTAGTGTTACAGATATGCCGTACGATTTTAGCGATGATGTGCCTAAACAAAATGACATTGAGATTGAAATTATGAACACAATCACCAATATTTTCGAACCAGATGAAACAAGTAACGATTGGAATCACGAATCTTACCTAATACCTCATTTCTCATATGATCTAACAGATAAACAGTGGCACGAAATAAACACGTTTAATGACTTAAATCGAGGAACAGAAACCTCAACTAAGGAATATACTTTAGAAGACGACATGCTACTACTGACTGAAGCAAAAAAATAGAGGAAATACATACGTCATCATTAATTGACAATCCAATGAAAACTCTTAATGTGGACTATCACATATTCTAGTAATTTGTCAGGTATACGTTTTTAGTTCATTTTAAACAAGGAAATGTTATGCGGTAGGCAGTGGCTTGGCTCTGCCCCTGGCATTGCTGAAGTCCATGGCCATCAGGTGGGCCGTATGCTCGTCTGCCTAAAAGGGCAATAAAAAAACCTACTCATTCCTTGAAAGACAAATCTTTCGTATTGATTTAATGGAAGTAAAGAAGTATTTATTTGTTCATTAATGTAGATATTATCTAATAATTTATTGTATTATAAAATATATTGATAAGAATTTGTACGATATTATTATTAACTCTAGAATTAAGAATGAAATAAACATGATCACGATACATAGTATTAGCAGTTTTTTTTTACCTTACCTCTCTAGTAGTGATGTTATGGAGCAAGCGCAAGACAGGGTGAAGTGGAGACAACTTGCGAGGGCCCTATGTACCAGCATGGTACCCTAGGACTACAACAACAACAACCTCTTTAGTCGATATTAAATATTCGACTATTGAGATTTACAGACATGGACTATTTGGTCGTAGTGTCATTTACAGAGACGAAAATAATAGAATACTAAATATTTGTTAACCAGATATATCAATCAATGCTTGAGTAGGGTTTGCTATAATGTTTGCTTTATTTTGTAGATTCAATTTAATGTTGGGTATTATACTTTGCTGAAAAGGGATCCCAATTATATTATACTGGACAATAAAATTGTTCCATCGTTCACCACTGTGGAGAAGTACCTCTCTCTTGTCTTTCTGTGTTTGTCTAGGTATTGTAAATTATGATTAGTAAATTATGTTTTTTTTTAATTATAGATTAGATTAATATATTTATGATTTTTATATTTGAAAGTGTATTATTTCCTTAATAACAGTTCGAATCGCGAATGGTAAAAGTATTATGTTTCGGAGCATTTTTTAAGTTAGATTTCATAGTATTTCTCTTTATAGATTATTGCTAATTACTGCTTCGGACGGCAAATTGTGAAAATTAAACATCTGTTAACAATTTGCAATCACAGCCCGCGGCTAATTTTGCTTATTAAATAAAGTATTTGAATAATTTTGATAATTGTTTTATTTAGTGAGCTATTACAATAATAGAAAGAAGCAAATGAAGAAATAATATCGTTAATTCGAAATAATATAAAAATATAACCTACATAGACTTGTTTGAGTGATCAAAATCTCAAAACGCTATCGAGCCCTATCCACTTAAAGTTCGAAATATAATTTTCATATTATGTATTGACATTCTAAACCTGAACATTAATGTAATAAAAATACAAAAAAATATATTGTAGGTATGCATAATAAATTTACATAATGATCACAATATTATAAAACGCCTATTTGTATTTCAATAGCACAACGTGCACGTGTTAATAACAAGTCTGCTTTCGAATGTCAACATGATTTAAAAGATACTGTTTCAATGAAATGGATGAATTTAAAATTAAAACCTTATTTATTCATTAAACGAAACAACTATGCAAAAACCTGTTAGTGTAAATAAAAAGAACCGGTTGTATTTCCAACGTACACAAGAAAAGAGAAACTACAGATGAATCATTTTGTTGATGAGAATATATTATTTAAAAATTAAATAACCAATCAAATTAAATTGTTTTGACAGCGATTTGTATCTTCATAACAATATGAAGTTCCAATGATATAATATGATCACGATTCTGATCGTATTCATTCAATCGAATATTATCAATCATTTCCATAGAAATACAAAATAAAGTTATTCAAATAAAACTACGTAACTCAGTATAATACTGTGTAATACTTGACAATATTGAATCCCGCCACAATATCCATCTGTTCTAATAAAAGATACCGGTTATTTCATCAATATACAATAATAGTAAAGCCATTTCTAGTCGTATTTATTCGACGCGAAGACAAATCGACAAATAAGGAAAACTGTCAACTCATCAAACGACAATTATTTGTAATCTTCGAACCAATTAACCGTGAAGCAGGAAAACAATTGGTCGTCGTCATCTTTACACAAGTTGAACTCATCCATTTTACAAAAAATATTATGTGTAGAGGTTTGTAACTGGATTGTCAGAGTATAGAGATATATATAGAGTTATTTAACGTTTTTGATACTCACTCAAACGTTTATCTAGGTTTGCCGTTGGGGGCGCTGTTCCAACTGCATACAAATTTGAGTTAACTTTCACGCTATCGAGAACGTTGAAAAACTCGCACTAAGCACACTGATGTAACTATTTTATATTGCACTGAGTGGACCAACGGATCAACGATCCAACTTAAGTGGTTCCCGAGGCCCATATACGTCAATGATAAAGCCCCCCTTCAGGCAAGAAGTTGAAATCTCAATTTTATTGAATACCACGACCATATTGAATGCACCATGCTTCAAGCCAAAACGCTTGGTGCTTCGCGGTATCTATCTAATCTTTCTAAGTTAACGAATGGTAAAAATATAAAATCATGAGTCTTCTGTAGCTACGTGACTGTGGTGCCTAGGCGACCTTGCCTCTGCCTGTGATTACATCATATTGACGAGCGTGGCGAGCGCCGGACGCGGTTCGGCGAGCACGAGGAACCGTAGACTGCAGGGTTCGTCTGTACTAATGCTGCATTGTTTTGTTTCAGAGAATTTATTTATTCAAAAAAAAAACCTTTTCATTCGTATTTGATTTCTTATTAAGATTGATTGTTTTGTAGTAGTTAATATCTATACTAATATTATAAAGCTGAAGAGTTTGTTTGTTTATAACATCACGCTAAGACCAATAGGACCAAGCGGAGCACCAATAAAGAATGTTTCAAAATTGGGGTATTTTTCCCTTTTTTGAGCTTACGTTAGATATACGCCAAAGTAACTATTCCACGCAGATGAAGTCGCGGGCAAATGCTAGTTGAATATATTAGTCATAGGTATGTTAGAAAGGGTAGCAATTTTATTAATTTAATTTAAATTATTAGCAAAGGGGACAGCAATTTTCGTATGTTTTGTTAGTAGTAGTAGTAGTAACGACATTCCCCTTTGTGTTGCCTGTAGACTCCGGTGTGTACTTAACACCAAGTGGACGGTGAGCCCGTAAGCCCATTAATTAAAATTATGTAGAATAGGGATCGCAGCGCATAAAACAAAACTTCCTCTGTTCCAAAATCTTCTCTTTTAATAATAATTAACACTTTTATTACGTCTTGCTCATTTTTCAACCGTCCTCGCCATCTTCCAATTCTCTGTTATTCTCTTCTCCCTTTCTTTCCGTTTTATCTCACTCATATCTTAACGCTCCGTTCCACACTCTTTTCATATGTTCCGTTCTTACCGATCCTACAATTATGTTAAAAATCTAACTAGAAGACAAAGATAAAAACATAAAAATATAATAGTAAAGATAATAATTTTAATATCTTAAAACAAGATCTGTTCAAACAAACTGTTTTTACTGGTGGTAGGACCTCTTGTGAGTCCGCGCGGGTAGTTACCACCACCCTGCCTATTTCTGCCGTGAAGCAGTAATGCGTTTCGGTTTTAAGGGTGGGGCATCCGTTGTAACTATATTTGAGACCTTAGAACTTATATCTCAAGGTGGGTGGCGCATTTACGTTGTAGATGTCTATGGACTCCAGTAACCACTTAACCACCAGGTGGGCTGTGAGCTCGTCCATCCATCTAAGCAATAAAAAAAAAAAAAAAAAAACATATATGTAGTTTAGATGCCCTGTTATTAGAAGAAATTATCTATCTATCGCCTAAAAGTAAAGTTTGCGTCGTAAAATGACCAAAGTGACCTCTTCATTAGAAAATTAATTACTTCGATCTAATGAATAATGCAGATCATGTTTCTGAACAAAATTCAAATTCAAAATCATTTATTTCAACTTAGATGTCAGTATAACAATGTTAACTTGTTGAATGTCAAAATAAAAATAACAATCTTAACTCTACAACCTCGGTCCCAAAAAAAACCACAGTCCTGAGAAGAACCGGCGAAACAAATCAGCGGGCTTTTTTTTTGTTTTTTCTCAATATTTTTTTTTTTTTAAATAAGTAAAAAAAAATACACGTATTGTGACTAAATGTGACATTTATTTTAATGTACTAAGTGCAGCTACTATTTTTATTTCGCGATTGAAGACTTAATTACCCAACGATTTATACAAAATGCCACTATTTCATCACGACAATGCAATAATTTTCCGGGATTATTTATTACCTAGTAATGAATTGTAACGTAAACAGTGTAATTAAGTAGTTATACTACACAAATTACAATAGTATGTACCAGCACTTGTGTCTTAGCAATTTTGATGAAATCAAAACAATATTTTAAATACGGAGGGGTTTTAGTTGGTCTGTTCTATTTCTATCGCATAACAATTAAAGAACAGACATACCTGGAACCTCGGAGTCTACAAAGGGCCCTCGATTCTCTCTGTGCTTTTTGTTCTATGGGGCGTGCTCTGAGGAATTGTTCTCCATCTCCATTTTACCATCACACCTTCCGCCTCCAGAGCAGAGTTTATGCATACCTACTATTTAGAAATCCTGAGTTCATTGACAGTGCATTACCACAGATCTTTCATCATCGCCCTGCTTGCAATGAAGTCTCTTACATGATGTTTCCCGAGCGGTATGACATGTCCTTCTTCAAACGAGGCTTGCCGAGAGTACATAGCGGTAGGCAGCGATTTGGCTGTGCCCCTGACATTGTCGATGTCCATGAGTGACGTAACTTACTCACTATGAGGTAGGCAATACACTTATCGACCTACAGAAGCAATATAAAAAACATTTTGCGGCAACGCATCGACATGAGAAATTAGTGTTTTCTTGATTAATATTGACGAATCACAGGCGGACAAATCCACGAGGCTCCCTGTGTATTCATACATTACGAAACGGTTCAGTGAAGCCCAGGGTCCTTTGTGCACAGTAATAGATAAATTGCTGTTGATTGGCCTTTGTTTAACTAATTGGATGTTTATCTCAGAGCTCCCCATCGAAGATAAACGATTGAAGGGAAGATAAATTATATATTTCGACTGAATAAAAATCATTGAAGTTACGGTAACTAAACAATGGTATAGTGATATATATTTATAGTGGATATTTTTAAATGCACAACAAAATTTTAAATGCTCAACAAAATAATAGTAAAATGAGCATATAGGCAGGTCGTAAATGGTGCACATTGTAGCCCAAATACAGCAAACAATGAAAGCAGGCGATTTGGTTGCTTATTATATGTAGGTTTTTTAAAAATTATATTTATAAAAACAGCAGGTTCCACAAACTCATAAAAATAATTAAAAAGTTTATTCACTTCTTCAACCTGTGTCCACCCAATGCTGAGTGTAGACCTTTTCAAATGCGCTCCATTCTTATCGGTCTTTTGCCTTTCGCATCCAGTCCTTAGAAGCTATTTTGACCAGGTCGTCGGTCCCACGCATTGGTCGGTCCCACGATCTCGTTACGACGTCCAGTACGATGTTTCCACTCCCGTACCTTTGTGCCCCACGGATTGTCAGAAATGTAAAATTATTTACGTGATATTAGTAAATTTTTTGAGGATATCTGTAGGTGATGACTATAAATGAAATGCTTACAACTTTTTCATTTTTGTTACTTATTACTTGGATGGGTGGACGAGCTCACAGCTCAGCTGGTGTTAAGTGGTTACTGGAGACCATAGACATCTACAAAGTAAATGCGCCACCCATTACTGCTTCACGGCAGAAATAAGCGGGGTGGTGGTACCTATCCGTGCGGACTCACAAGAGGTCCTACCACCAGTAATTACGCAAATTTTAATTTTTAGCTTTCTTTTTAACTGGCATTCTTCTTCTTCTTCTTCTCCATCGCTCCCTCATTGCTGAGGATCGTGACTCCGTTGCTTCACGAGCTTGTCGACTGTCAGCCTCCATCGGTTCCGGTCAGTTGCCTGGTGTAGTGCAGCGCTAAGTGGTCCGCTGGTTTGCTTTTTTTTTTACCGGCATTCTATTCGTTGAGATTTCGAGCACGTTAGACCAGATGTGCTCGCCCATCAAGAGCGATATACAAAATCTATAGAGCTAATCACTGTCAGAATAGTATTATAGATTCGAAAAAAAATCATACGGGATACTTAATGTTAATGCGGACCAATGCCTCCACTATCGTGTATAAGGCAACGTAGCGTCTGCGATACGGTTTTTCGCACAATTTCAAAGTCACCCAGACGCGCTCGGTAAGGTTAAAACGAACATTAACAATGAAAACAATATGTTACCGAGATATTTCTTGGTATACACGTTGTTTTTAAAAAAATCAAACAATGCTTTATTCTGGGACCGTATCGGCGTTAATCATAATTGTATTCTTAGAGTACTTCGAACGCGTTACCAGAAAAGACGGAGACGATATTCAAAAATTGGTGATTATACTTGCAAAGAAAAAAATCGCGGGAAGCAGCCCATACACAGCCTTTTTTTTTATTGCTTACATGAGTGGACGAGCTCACAACCCACCTGATGTTAAGTGGTCACTGGAGCCCATAGACATCTACAACGTAAATGCGCCACCCACCTTGAGATATAAGTTCTAAGATCTCAAGTATAGTTACAACGGCTGCCCCACCCTTCAAACCGAAACGCATTACTGCTTCACGGCAGAAATAGACAGAGTGGTGGTACCTACCAGTGCGGACTCACAAGAGGTCCTACCATCAGTAAATAGTTAGTAAGTTGGCCTATGATGCTTTGTGAGTAGCCAAAGATAGGATGAAATGGCACAACATCTTGAGGATGAACGTCATGGATGGAGGTGGTCACGACCCTCAGAGATGAGAAGCGTGACTGAAGGCTATTCATATTAATTTGTGGAATATATTGTGAGCCCGCTCAGGTTGATAATAGGACGAATTTTGAACCAGAACTATGTTCTCCGAGTACCTCGTGTAATAATCAAATGCGTAGGTATCACTACATAGTATAAAACAAAGTCGCTTTCTCTGTCCCTACATCCCTATGTATGCTTCAATCTTTAAAACTACGCAACGGATTTTGATGCGGTTTTTTTAATAGATAGAGTGATTGAAGAGGAAGGTTTATATGTATAATAACATCCATTAAAGTAATATACATTTGAGTAATTTATAATAGTAATATATTTATGTGTATTCTTTGCACATTTAAATGGTTCCGTCGTGATGCAGCCAGTAGATGGGTTGACCGTTAATCTATTTTGTGACTTCGACCTCATGAGGTGAGACATATCTCAAGGTTGATTATATTCACGTTGGAATGTATGTAGGTCTGGTTACGACCAAAAAACGAGGAGGCCAAGAGCTCGTCCCCCATTTAAAGCAATTGAATATAATACGCAATCTATGTGTAGGTACTTAAATAATTTATTAAGTGCGCCTATAATATTGTACATACATAGCATACATGGCATTCGTATCTTAACAAATTAATATCCGCTGATATCACACAACATAACAACAAAGATGACCATAAACAATAATACAATGCTATCTGCCGTGAAGCAGTAATGCGTTTCGGATTGAAGGGTGGGGCAGCCCGTTGTAACTATACTGAGACCTTAGAACTTATATCTCAAGGTGGGTGGCGCATTTACGTTGTCTATGGCCTCCAGTAACCACTTAACACCAAGTGGGCTGTGAGCTCGTCCACCAGTCTAAGCAATAAAAATAAAATATATATAGGTGCGTCTTAAAATTCTAAAATGAAAATGATCTTGCACAATTTCATCAAAGTATCACAAATATGAAACTTTCACTATCCAACTGGATTAAGGGCCCCGATTCAGAAAGTATACAAACTTGATACGTCGCGTTTTGTAACGAATCTCTCATTCGGTAGCCATATCCACTTGTGGCTTGTACCATACACACTGCCACTAAAGGCGTAGTTTTTTGGGTAGATTTCTAAAAAAAAAAATCTTTTATCCCGAACTTTTCATATTTTAAATTTAAAAAACATTAATGTTAAAAACATTGTAAATAATCATAAAAAATATTCAAGAAAATGCACCATCCTATACAAAAAATAAGAAATTTTCAATGCATAACTACATTAGTTAAATTATCAATAAAAATATTGCTAAAAGAAATTCTTTAGGTGTTCTAGTGAATGCACAAAAAAAAACAATTATTATCGTAATTAAAACAAATTTTAAGGCTTAATCAATCTCAATAAATATAGATATAATGACAAAGAAACTATAAAAGTATTTTTAATTAAGTTTAAGACTCATGAAAACCTAAGAAAACACTAAATCGGTATTCTAATGCATTATTTACTTTTCATGTTTCTTGTCTGTGTTTAAGACACCCACATTACAAGAAATAGCACACCTAAATTGGCTTTGCAGAAAGTCTAGTCGACGGCCGTAATTTATTTAAAAAAAATACTCTAGCTGCAACACCTAAAGCAATAAAAAACGGTGTTAATAATGTAAACACGGCCTGGCCTGTAGCTATTCTAGACCCTTGAATGTTTTATGACAAAACTTGTACAGTCTTCTGGGTCTAGGCTGATTTAAATTGTTTGCCTTAGTGGTTTATTGTAGGTACTCCGGAATAGTTGTACCGGAATGTTTGGCGTTCATCGTCTGGTCTAGCTTCTGTATTTAGTATTTGCATTTTTTTATTGTGTAGCTTGGTTACAAGTTCACAGCCCACCTGGCGTGATTATGGGAACCCATAGATGTAAAAAAGGTTGTTTTTATATTTTTTAATCCGGTAAATATTAGCTCGTCTGTCAATCCTAATAGTACATTTAGATGTGCTTTTCTAGTCTTCTACTTGTCGACAAATGAAGCCGTTTTGTCGCAGATTATCTATAATATTACCAAAAATGTGTATGCTATAACAGCTATACACAAAAAATAAGTCCATACATATTTTTGTATATATAAATAAATTAAATGGTTCACAAATTATTTACAACAATTCTTATTTAACCGAAGATTAATCCGAAGTAGCTTTGAACAGTGCATTGATGGCTGTCTGAAAGTCAGTGACCGTAATATGAATCTGAAAGACGATGCCTCATATCGTATCATAGAGATAACGACGTTGGCATCATCCCAAGCTCTCTGGAGTCTGTTTGTTCGTCGAGACGTGTTATTTTGGTGTAACCGAGCAAACACTAAGAAATTGCATTTTCATATTATAAACATGACTTTAATTGGTTTCTATGTAGGGTCGATTGAAAAAGGTAGTGATACTTTTAAGATATTTTTTGTTAAGTTGTGATTATATGGTTCTAAATTCTAAAAGTAACAAAAAAATAATTTTATGTATCAACATACTAATCATATCATTAGTGAGCGTAATTAACTTACTTAATAAAAAAAGAGTAGGTTTGGAATGTTACGTAACACTGTTTTTAGGTTATAATGATTATTCACTTTTTGTCGTGTTATAACGTATTAAAACTGAACAAAGTTTACATACAGATTAATAAAAAAGGAATAAATTTTCTCCGTAAAAACTTTACGATGCGATTATTTATTATTATTATAAATGAGGTCACGTTGAAGGATGCTATTAGAACATTACTTAATATTATATATTTAGTACTATATATTTCACATTTCGTGGGCTCACGCGTTAGGCAGCGGCTTAACTCTGCCTCTGCATTGCTGACGTCCATGGGCGACGGAAACCACTCACCATGAGGTGGGACATATGCATATGCTATATTTTTTTGCACAACAAGGGCAATAAAAAAATTTTTTTTTTTTACATCCAATTGCATGTGTTCAAATTCTAAAAGAATGAGATTTTCATTTAAAATTACAAGATATTGAAATCAAATAGGGCACAATGCGTTTAAAAAGCTTAAATAGTAAATGAATATCGAAATTGTTGAATACAAACAATCGGAAATATTTAGCTTTAAGACGACATGGCCAGGGATAGATAGCTAAGAGATGGTTCGTAAAGAAATGTCCTTCTGACATGCCTCAGTGTGACGTTAAATTTCAGTGTTTATATGGAGCCGCTGCAGAAAACGAAGGCCAATGCTATTTTTTTTTTCTATCTATGCCGATAGCCTTGAGAGGCTATTTCAGCTTCGCCCTAACGTGCGTAGGTGAGCTCACGGGGCTCAAACCGAAGTGTCCCTAACACTGACCCTAGCAAGAGCAGTGTTTCGCAGAATCTACCACCGGATCAGAAACGCGACCCAATGAGAAGATCCGGCGAGAAGCTCAGTGGGCTTAATGGTAGGTAGTAGCTGATTGTTTATAACACGAAAATATTAAAAATCACGTTCGAAATATTTTATTCCATCAAATGGTTTTTGCATTAAACATCATTAATTTTAACACAGCTAATAAACAAATGAACAATATTTAAATGGTAATTACCGGCTGTAAGGGTTTATCGCGTACACCAAACATTCATACGTGCATACGAATTAAACGCCTTGACTAATTACTGTAGCATTAACTTTAGACTAAACACAATAACGATTATTGTGATATTTAAATCGATCGTAAATTCTATTAATGTGATTTGCATACATTCTATAAACTTAATTTCCATTATATTAGCAATAGGTGTTGCGTGACTGCTCTTTGTTTTCGTTTTAAAACATCATTAAGACCCAGCCCTTCGCATGGTAAGGTTATGATAATTGAAGGTTACGTATTTTATACTGTAGATCTAGGAAACCTCAAGGTAATCTTAAGCTACTGGGTAATCTAGTCTGGTTAGAAGTTTAGGGCGTAGGAGACTAGTGGTCTAACTGAATCCCGCTGACACGTATCAAATTTTCTATTGAAATACGTACTTAAAAAAGATGTGTGGTGTCGTGGGACACCGGATAGGAACGAAGTTCCTTATTATAAGAATATTAACTTTATGTTCTATTCGAGGTATAAAGAAAATAATTATTCGGGTATACATTTTTTATTGATAAAAATAATTTATAAAAAATATATAATAATAATATACAAAGAAACAGCTATTTATATGAATAATAATAATAACCGTCATCACGTAGACTATACATTAGACACTGTATAGCCATCATACTAAGACTATCCATAAATATCTTACGTTACGGAGGTTTTTTCCCGGTAAGGGTACCCCTCCGCATCGTCTCCTATGGAACTTCGTTCCAACAAATTTTCCTTAAGTTTGAAGGTCGGGGCCAGCCGTTGTACTGTAAAACTGAGATTTACAGCTCATGTCTCAAGTATAATTGCGGCATTTACGCTGTGGATGTTTCTGGGCTACGGTAACTACTTAACGCCAGATTGGCCTTGAGCTGCTGCACCCAACCGAGCAATTAAAAAATTCTACCATTTTGCGGTCATCGAATTCCACGTACGCCGATCGCCATCTAAGTGTACGCCTTTACTTGAGTTGCGTTCTAAATGCGGTGTCGGTAATATCAAAATGACGATGCCTTAATGTTTTATCTAATCTAGAACGTACGACCTCAGTGGCAGCTGTAGTAAATAAATCTTCATCACAGCCCCTATGGATAGCTGACTCACCGGGACTTGCCACCGAATTTAATGTCTATTTCATTCGTTGTCCATTACCATCGTCTATTCGTCTATTGTGTATCTCTGCGTTCCTTATTGTTTTCTTTAAAAGTATTTCGTATTCACCAATCAATTTATTTTGATTTTCGTGCATTAAAAAGCCGATTGGACAATTTTTGTGTACTCTAATTATTATAATTCTTCGATGATTATTAACACGTCATCTCGGATCCTCCCGATCCACTAACGGTGCTTTTAGGTACCTCAAGCACCGGTCACCGTTCTCGTCGAACCCGTCGCTTGCGACGAAGGGCTCGACGAGTAAATTAACCCTCAGACACAGCCCACTGAGTTTCTCGCCGGATCTTCTCAGTGGGTCGCGTTTCCGATCCGGTGGTAGATTCTGCGAAGCACGGCCCTTGCTATGGTTCGTGTTAGCAACTTCGTCAGGTTTAAGCCCCGTGAGCTCACCTACTAGTTAAGGTTCCGTTGATATAGCCTCCCAAGGCTATCAGCTTAGGTAGGAAAAAAAAAGAAAGATGATTATTAATTTACAATATTGTATTACAGGAAAGACTAGCTTTACTAATTTATCAAGCGTTTCCCCACTTCCTGTATGAGCATTGGAGTTATTTACCACACCAAAAAAAAAGGATAATTTTCGTTAAGAAGTTCGGAAATATAACCGATCATTAGTTTTAGTGGCAAGTGTAATAGAAACCTTAGTTCCTCTCCTGCAAAGTGAGTGATGGCGTGACATTGCTTACAAGTAGCCTACAGGACTTTTAAATTAGGTTGACAAAATTACCGAATATTATGTGATAAAGCGATTTGCTGCACAATGATAAACTTAAGAAACGTTAAAAATATATTTAATTGTATGATGATATCTAATTTGTGATGTCTAATTTTGTCATGGAAGTCATTGCACACTGCGTTTTTTTTCTTTTAATGTAGATTCATAGTTCTGCCTTTACCATGTCAACACTGAGTTTGGTTTCAGAGTCGGACTATAATTACATGCATAGATATGGGATGCATACATAACGGTTATTATTATTTTTTAAACAGGGCCATCATTTTAAAATATTTTATGTGTTATATAGTAGGTAAGTGTTTCTGTCTCTGAGCAATAAAAATATTCTGTGAATCACAATTGCAGCATAGAACAGTCATAATTTTTTGAAAGATTCATATTAATTTCATTTTGCAGGTACACATTTGTTACGTAAATTGAATTGTTTGGGTCTTTAGGCTTAGCGCATTTCATATGCGGTGACTTAATGCTGTCATGTAATTGTTACGAAGTCTTATAATAAAATAAGTAAAGGTAGCTAGGCGGTTTCATTTTTTCGGTTGGCTGAAAAGAGGACATTTGAATAGAAAACGCGAGATCGCGGACTTACCGACTTACCACCTAACTGGCTGTATATCTATTTCGATGACAGGGCATATTTTATAGAACATAATTAAGACTTCCATTATATACGAGGATGGCTTGCGATGCAAGACAAATGTATTTTAAAATTAATCCAATTAACTAAGAATTACATAATCAACATTAATCCTATTGCTATTCAAAGAATATTATTCATAATCCCGTTTTGGATAATTAAATATCTACCTACTTTACATAATCTAATTTTATTACCATCCTTGCGGATCAGACACATTACCATTATAAGATTATGGTACTCTTGTTGGACGATGAACGTGGAAAATAAAATTTTAGAGGAACATTTAAGAAGCTTATAAATGAACATAACATTTTAGCACACATTTTATTGAAGTGAAAACTTCTTTAGAATCGTTGTGATTTCAAACCGGATGCAACGGAAAAAACGACAGGTAAGAGACACAAATACAAAAATGTGTAGGATGAAGCCAGCAAAGAATGAGACAGAAATATACATACTATTTAATACAGCGCCATCTGTGAGATTTTTTAATACTAACGTGTGTATGAAAGCTCTTGTAGTGAATTTTAATTTAGGATTATACGTGAAATTAAAATATCAATTCACAGAGGGCGCTACCTTACAATTATTTACTAATGACAAAATTTTACATATACTTAAGACGTTTAGGATAATTGTATTTTAATTTTGGAAGGTTTCACTTCTACCACGTGTGAATTGCACACATGTAATTTTTTTATTAGTAAGCGAATATCGGATCTCATAGACATGAACTTGTTGTTGATGTTACTTAGATTTTGAATATAATTTCAGTAATCACATTACTTTATGTCATCTACTAGCGGCCCGCTCCGGCTCCGCTCGATTCTTTAACAAAAACGTCAACGATATTTGACGTTGTGTTATTTTTTTAAATAAAAGAACACTTATTGCGGCATAACTATAATAGTTAGACATATGCTGTCGCGACACTTTTTGTAAATAATAATATTTTCTACAAAGTCGTAGTACATTATTTTATTCTATCATCAATAGTTTTCGCAGGGCACGCGATGTAAATAATATTTTAGGTATTTTTACACCTTGAGTTACGTTATTAGAGTTTTAGTAAGGATCCCAAATTTTTTCAAAAAAGATTATATATAGCCTATGTCACTCAGGAATAGTGTAGCTTCCAAACAGTGAAAGAATTTTTCAAATCGGTTCAGTAGTTTCGGAGCCTATTCAATACAAACAAACAAATATTTCCTCTTTATATTATTAGCATATTTTAGGTATTTTTACACGTTGAGTTACATTATTAGAGTTTTAGTTAGGATCTCTAATTTAAAAAAAAAAAATTTTATCCTATGTCAGTCGGGAATAGTGTAGCTTCCAAACAGTGAAAGAATTTTTCAAATCGGTTCAGTAGTTTCGGAGCCTATTCAATACAAACAAACAAACAAATATTTCCTCTTTATAATATTAGTATAGATATAGATTATAGCGTTAATGAAAGAGAGCTTGTAATTAAACCGTGAACGGTATTGTCGGTCGATAATGATCTCGTGCATGTCGCGGGGGCCATGTGTTTCGCAAAGTAAACTCAATTACAAACGATCAAGGCCTCACTTCACATGCTTTTATGTATTACGATATAATGCACTCCTTCTCACAGTTGGAGTTCGACCTTTCCACCGTAAAACAGTCAACGCCGAATGTCTGGCGGCGGTTAATTAGCCAGACCCAAATAAGGCTTCAGCGGCCTTGAAGAGCTAAATCTCTTCCAAAAGCACTGCCGTGGAAGGACGCGGGAACCCACCATGTGTATTTTCCCAAGAAATCCTCATGAGGCCACGACCCTCAGGATTGAGGATTATCGACGCAAGGAAGAGGATCTCACAGTTCGTTATTCAGATTAAAACAATAGGGTTTACGACTGCATTATTGATCACTTTAAGAACACCTAACCGATATTAATTATTTAAAAATATAATGGTTCTGCAAAACCAAAAAACTCCGGCGAAAAGCAGTTATTTAAGATGGCGCCACCATACTACAAAACTTCACTAATTGTGAGCTTTGTCAAACATCGCTAAGTTAGTAGGTTTTTTTGTTGTTGCTTAGATGGGTGGACGAGCTCACAGCCCACCTGGTGTTAAGTGGTTACTGGAGCCCATAGACATCTACGACGACAATGCGCCACCCACCTTGAGATATAAGTTCTAAGGTCTCAGTATAGTTACAACGGCTGCCCCACCCTTCAAACCGATACGCATTACTGCTTCACGGCGGAAACAGGCAGGGTGGTGGTGCCTACCCGCGCGGACTCACAAGAGGTCCTATCGCCAGTTCTAAATATGAATGCGGCTGCTCACCTTGACTCACCTTTAGATAGCCCAATGTAACATCGTGTAACATCGCGGGACTCAACTATCAATAATAAAATTTAATGTTTCCGAAGCGAAACAAAGGCGGGTCGCTAGTTAATAATAAATGCGATATTATACCATATAAGTAGTTTTAAGCATGTCGGATAATGAAGTAAAAACTTATTAAGAAAAAAATGTCGATAGCACTCCTATGAATATTCCACTGGTGTTTGATTTTAGTTTTGTTTTGGATCAGACCGGTAATCGAATTGACTCACTTTCAGAGCTTGTACTCGAATTGTTTCTGTGTTTTGTGGAGATGTTCGATAGTTTAACCTTTAGCTTGAAGCCAGGAGAGATCAGGTCTGTGATGTAAGCGAGCGCGAAGGCGGCTGTGGGCGCGAGGTCACTTGCACAACCAGCGGAACCTTACCGGAAAGTAAAGACTCATTTATATTGACATTACGAAAAGAATGGTGTGAATTTTTAAGCCCGCAAAATTATAATTTGCGTAATTACTGGTGGTAGGACCTCTTGTGAGTCCGCGCGGGTGGGTATCACCACCCTGCCTATTTCTGCCGCGAAGCAGTAATGCGTTTCGGTTTGAAGGGTGGAGTGACCCTTGTAACTGTACTGGAAACCTTAGAACCTATATCTCAAAGTGGATGGCACATTTACGTTGTGGATGTCTATGGGCTCCAGTAACTACTTAACACCAGGTGAGCTATGAGCTCGTCTATCCATCAAAACAATAAAAAAGGGGGGTTCTGAAGAGAGAATTCGTAGTAAAGTCCTGGCCATACGGTTTAAATTACTATGCGCGTGTGTAGTGTTGCCGTTTTTGGAAGATTCCATGTACTGCTTTAGGTTGTTGCAAACTTGTAATTAAAAATTAAATACTAATTAACTTTCCTTCGTAAGCACGTTATTAGTTTCGGTTTTATTTATATGAAAACATAATATTATCATTAAAAATAAGGAGTAATTAAGATCATTACGAACATAAAAAAATATATTTTTATTATCGTTTTTATTATTATATGTAACTAAATTTTAAACTATTAATTCATTAGACATTTTTCTTAAATAAATAAATTATAATGGACCTGCGAGAAATGTTGGTGATTAATAATAAATATATTAACAGAGAGACCGTATTAAATAAAGCAGTCATAATTTCGTTAGATCCAATACAAACACAGGCAGCAATTCATTCATATAAAAATATGGATTGTTAAATAAATCCACTAATTCGTATTCCAAATGACAATAATTAATTAATAAAATTACATTAACACAAAATGTTCGCTTGTACAGCAGATTGTTTTTGAGGGAGGGAAGTATTATATTATTATAAGATATTATAGGTTCCTATAAATGTTTAATTGGTAATTATTATAATTTAAAATAGTTGAATTAAGTGTAATATTAAAAATCAGTCTGAAAAGAATTTTTATTACAATTGTAATTGGAATTACCAGTTTACGTGATAAATAATGACATTATGCTCATAGGTCGCGTTATACAATTTTAAAAACAATAATGATGTCATAACATTATATCATGTAATATAATAATCATCATTATTTTATTTATTGAAATGATATTAAACTTTATTTTCGTTAAATTACTGTTTCTAACTTTTTTTTTGAACGTAAACAATATTATATCTCCACTTTACGTGATCGACATATTATTTTGTATTTCTTTAATAATATTACATAATATCAATTCTACAGGCATTCTTATTCTTAGGTATATACTTTTGGATGCAAATAATTAATATTAAAATCTAGAGTGTTCCAATGTCATCCCCAAAGTAACCACACAATAGCGTGGTGAATTTTAAATGTATGAATATTCATCACCCATGACTAGTTTTTTGTACATTTAGCGATCTTGTCTGTAGTTAAAACAAAATAATCGAACAAAAAACCTTTTTTAATCATCAATAAATTAATTAAGATTATCGTTTATTATATCAATGGCCCGACAGTAATCTGTGGTCAAGGTTTTTACGCGATACTGCACAGGACGGCTTTCTATCCGATTGTTTTATAAGCAATTTTGATTCAACATTCTTTTGTCAATGATTTTCCGAACTTGAAGGGCAGATGAGATCGTTCGCTGGTATCGATCCTACTTGTATATATGCATGAATCTGACAAAGGTCAAAGGAATAGATACTTAATTTTGTTTCACTTTTGCACTAATCTAGACTAGCCTAACCAAAACTAAATAAATAAATGTTGTATGTCAGACCGTGGCTGAATTGTAGCAAGGGTTTTGACACAACAATTAATACTAACTAGTGGCCCAGCAGTAGTCGAGATTCGACTATAATTAATTGAAGTTATAAGCTTATTATTATGGTTCTAATAATAATTCTAATTGTATTCGTCAAAACTGCACTATAGATCAATAATATTAAAGACAAACAATATTAAATCTATTTTCAATTCGACCACAGACTTTAAACAATAACAGAAGTTTCCCAATTGACAGTAAACAAAGAGTTTTATGTAGGTGTGTGTGTCAAATACATGATAGTGTGTGTAATGTTTTCTTTATTGTATTAAGTATATTTTATGCATTAATTTAAAAAAATATTAGCATTATGCACTCCTTCTCTATATTCTCTATAAGTGTGAGAAATTTCATACTCCTCCGTCCGCGCAATTTTCGTAAAAAGGGGTACAAAGTTTTTGCTTCACGTATAAATATATAGATTACTCTATACTAAGAAGCCAATCATTTATGCAAAAATTTTAGATATTCAAATACTAAGAGATAAAAATATCACACCTTAATATTGAGAGCAAGATTCGAATTTACGTCTCCTGTGAACTCGAGCAAATACATCATTCTTATGCTTCATCTGTGCTTGTAACATTACTCACGAGGGGTCAGGTACCACCATCCTGTCTATTTCCGCCCCGAAGCAGTCATATATTCCAGTTTAAAGAGTGAGAGAGCCGCTTCACCTAAAACCGAGGTTGTTAACGCATTTCTCAATATTAGGCACCATATTCATACCATTGACACACCATTTCGGATCCTCCAGATCCATTAACGCTGCTTTTAGGTACCTCAAGCACCGGTCATCGTTCTTGTCGAACCATCGCTTGCGACGAAGGCCTGTACCACAGACACAGCCCACTGAGTTTCTCGCCGGATCTTCTCAGTGGGTCGCGTTTCCGACCCGGTGGTAGATTCTACGAACCACTGCTCTTGCTAGGGTTAGCTTAGCAACGCCGTCAGGTTTGAGCCCCGTGAGCTAACCTACTCGTTAGGTTACGCTAACAGCCTCTCAAGGTTTAATCATCAATGAGCTTAGGTCGCAAAAACCATTATCACTAACTACGCTACATAAAATAATGAAATGATGAATGAAATAATAAAGTTATAATATTTCCTTCGACATTTATGAGTTCTAAACGTAATGAAACGTACTTTTACTAAGTTTAATTTCCCGTTCATATGTATATTTATTGTACAGAGTACATATAATATGGTCGGAATAAAAAACTTGTGTTCTCTAGACGAGCCCTTATACGTTGATAGTTTGCCGCATTCTAGATACACCGCCCCCGGTATTCGCGTCATGTTTTGCAATACACAACTCGGTTCGTACAGGTGAGGCTTTGTTCCGATCGCAACAGGTTTTCTCTTACTGCCGTGTACCGTTTAAGAAAAATTCGCGAGAACCCTTCAGTGCGATTGCTACTGAATAGAGATGTTGATTTCTATTATATTATACAGTAAACGAGAGAGAGAGAGAGAGAGAACACTATATTTTACACAAAATAAATAAACAATGCGAAACATCGCAGACAGCATTTCTTCCAGTCAACCATCAGGTGGATAAGAAACATTAAGAAAACAATTATACTTAGTGTACCTATCGTTTAAAATATATACATATATACACACACATACATACATGACTCGACAAGCTAACGGATCCTCGGTCAATACATAATCATAACAATGGCTTAGTATCGCAAATTATCTTGAGACATGAGGTTGAAGAATATCGACATTTACCTTGAAATGTGCAGCCAATTGTATCAGATTGTATAACGCCCATCCTATGCTGCGTTCCTATGGCACCGAATCGCATGACTGATTCACAGCAAAAACAGGTTGGATTGTATTACCTATGCATGCGGCTCCCAATACGATATACCACCAGTAATCACGCAAATTAAAAAAAAAACTATGCATTTGCAAAATAACTCTATGATGGTTATTTGAAAAGAAAATAACTCCAACTTATTTAAATCTCTTCATTATAGAACTCGAGAAAGCTACGGTGTTAGTTATAATCTATAGTGTATAGAATCGAATTGAAATTACAACGGAACTTAGATTCAGCGAACCAATGTAACTTTATAATTTGGCGTTGCTTAGGTGAGGTTATTCTTAATTTCATAGAATTAAGAATGTTTTCTTCCTGTTTGCTAATTGGTCGGATTTTATAAATATATTATGCAGAAAAACATTGCTTTTAAAGAAAAAACTAATTTTCTTAAATTTTTTTTTATGGTAGGCATAAATTAACCTACCTCTTGGACTACTAATAAAACTATCGTGATTTTTAGGACACCCTGTATATATGCTCAGTTTGACAATTCCAATCCATTTCAATTGGTGGAAATGCCGTAACACGTTTCGACATGAGTGCTTCAAGATATCAGACACCGTCCGTGGCTTAGTGGCTTCACTAATTAACATCAGATCAGAACATCTTGAACTAATCTGAATTAGTGAGCCAACAATTTATCTTCCTGCTGTTGTCTCTGTATTTATTAAGTCCATAATACAAAACTGGACATATGATCAGAGAGAAAAAGGAGAAATGGACCAGTTTAATAACTGAATGGTATCCACGAGATGGTAAAAGGAATAGAGGTAGACAGACTAAAAGATGGGAGGACGACATTATAAAAATAGCTGGTACTACATGGACGCGTACAGCAAAGGACAGGACACAGTGGAAATCTTTAGAGGAGGCCTTTGTCGAAGGACAAGCTGCGATACCACAACCACCGTTTGCCGATATTTAATTTAATTCCATAAGGAACTTAGTATTTAAGTTTTGGCATGTTTAAGTAATTTGATATAGTTTGTAAAAATAAGAACAGCAATATTTATTTATTTATTTTAATACAAAGTATTGTTGCCTAAACAATCGAAAGTCACTGGAGTGTGAATGGATCGGTCGACAAACGTTGAATCCAAGCGACCATTTTGAATTCACCAGTATTTTTGAATGATCAGAATTTAATACTCAATCGTTGATAAAACGCCGCTATTTGAATTTAATCGACTGGATAAGCTTCTTCATCTTTCTCGTTATTGTTAAATCTTGAGTGCCTATATAATGTTCAGTAACTATCAGGACGTGGGACCCCACCATGTGTACTTTCCCAAGAAATCCTCATTTAATATACAGACTCTAGATCAAGTGACGTCGGTCGTAACAGGCAAGGTATGCGAAAGAAGGCCCAGAGGCAGAAGTCCAATGTGCTGGTCGGACCAGATGCGCTCCACTCTCAATACTTCAGTTCACGTTGCTACCCACACAGCCGAGGATAGGCAGGAATGGCGCAGGATAATACAGGAGAAGGTTGTTAGAGGAGGCCACGACCCTCAGCATTGAGGATTATCGAAGCAAGGCAGTTCTTGCTGTTTCGAAAAAGAGAAAAAGCATAAATATTAGGTTTTGTTTAATTTTTCATTCAGATGTTTCTTAAAGGTAACCAACATCTATTGGCAATTTAAATTCATGCTTTAATTGCAGACGTGCTTTACTTTGCACACTTTGGTGTGGTTTTGTGCGGTAAGTTATGTAAATGACAAAACAAAAAACTTCTCGTGTAGTGATCAAAATAGAGAACTGAATTTTAACGTAATTTAATCAGTTACTTATGTTTTTTCGTCGATAAATAACCATCATTACATTGTACATCTAAACAAAACTCTATAGACACAACTTACTTAGTTTCTCGCCGGGTCTCATGATCATCAGTTGGCATAGCTTCAGCGAAGCACTGTTCTTGCTAGAACTAGTGTTAGCAAGTCCTACCCGTCCGCGCGTAGTTGGAATAACTTGCTACCTACGATCAGATAAGAACAAAAAAAAAAAAAAACAATTATATGATTAAAAACGAATCCAAAACGCAAATAACATGTACTAATAACATTTAATACTGTAATTCGTACGCGACCACACGTCGAGTCTAGAGAAACAGTTAGATTTTCGATTATTTGTGTTTAAATCGTTATCTATACCGTATTTAGTATAATAATCATGTGGGCATATTCTAGTTCGGTCGCTTAAAGAATCTGATTCAAATGTCACATTATCCGTCTCACTCCTACTTTATCAAAATGACAAAGTGTAAGCAGGAAAGAATAACACCCTATACGGTAGCCTCTATTCGTAGAATCACATGGTATGGTTGAAGGAAACTTATATCGGATGCATGAATGAGTAGTGACGCGTAGCGTGGGCTTCACGGTCAATTGTGACACGCTAAGCTGAACAAGCGAGCTCAACCAATCCTTCAACTCATATACTAATTGTATTGAACTAAATAAAATTGTATTAATATCATCCGTGATTAGAATTTGAAAAAAAAGTGTAATTTTTTTTTTGTAAATTTTATTAATTATTTTTATAGCTTAGGCGGTGAACGAAATCATTATCCATCTTAAATGGCTATCTTCGCCCATGGACATCAACAATATAAATACCGTAACCCACCTTGAATCCTGAGTTCTATAGAAGAATCGCTGCCTCTCATCCTTTAAGCCAGAACGCAAAATACTTCGCGGCAAAAATAGGCAAGATGGTGATGTCTTCCCTTAAGTATTCACTAGGTGCCTTACCACCAGAATCTCTGAAGACCATTCATGACAATAGTATAAATTTGTTTAGTATGGAAATTAAACTAAATTGCACATATCCGGGATAATTATTCATAGATTTTTAAGTCCGTCAGTAAGTACGTAAATTCATGGATCAGGGAGAACTATCGTATTTGTTATAACAGACAAACCCAAAGTTTGGTTTAATTAACGACCATTATGAAACATAACATTGAACAAACCTACTCAGCAACAAAATGCGATACTCTATATTGAGAAGTTTCACTAATATATCATACCAAGTATTTAATTTTCATGCTTGCTTCAACCACTTTTAATGAATAATCTGTAATAACATAATCGCATTTCATCAGTTGTTTATTTCGCAGTTTCCTGGATTCTTACACCACTAGTTTCATTAAAAGAATAACATTTTAACCACGCTTGCGTCACTAATCGTTAACATTTGCATACATTTGTAGACACACAATGAAAGCGGCAAGTAATGTTTTTTTTTTAAAAAAGAATCGTTGTACCACGCGGCTTTCGCTGGATCAGATATTGCATGTCAACTCCGTGGCTCGCTCTCACCGTTCACCATTCACTATGGTTATCGACTGTTCGTTGTTATTTTGTATAGTTTACCACTATTTACGGATTAGGAGTGTAATTCACGCATAGCCGTATAATAATTTCGCTATATAACTTGAAGGTGAATTTCCCGAAAATCTCAAAAAAGACGAGGTTAATTTTAGAAGATATTAAATATTAAAAACAATAATGTAAATACTTATGTATAAGATGAGCGCTCCTTTCAGACCAAATCAAAAGTTTTCAGTTAATACATTGTCAATGAGACACAGGTCAGTTGATACTACCACAGACTATAACATAAACGCATTTAGGACAAAAATAAAAAGAGGTAAAAAATTTTCCCTTCCCAAGTCAAGAACAAATAAGACCTATAGGATTGGTAAAAGCAATAATTTAACTACCATCCAGTTTTGTCACTTTCAATAAATGTTATATAAATTTTCCACATTTTTTAACGGATTAGTAACTATATGCAGATTAGTAAAAGGCAATCTTCTTACGTGTTAGAAATAAACTCATTCAGAGCACAGGATACTTGTTTTAAAATGATAAAATTGGTGTAAATATAATATGAAGACACTACCTAAATGAAAACAGGTTATAAATGTCAAGACTTTTAAGTTATTTTGTTTTTGTAATATCTACAAAGTGTCAACTGCAACCTGGGTTTTTTTAAGTCACAAATATTATTTTTACTATTCACAACAATCATCTCGAACAACTCGATAGATAGATAGATTTTTAGGAACTGGAAAATACACGAAACTATTGCTTACCGATCTCAAGAAAAGAATGTTTTTAGTTCTCTTTGTAACGATTATAATTGGTCCCACGTATCGCGTGCAAATTATATCTTAATAATCATTTCCAGGTTCTAGTACCTATATACTATTTTAGTATGAATAAATTACTATCCTGCAAAATATGATCGTCGCGTCACAATGGGTTCAGTGGTTTTTGGCAATTAGCCTGAATCAAAAACAAAGACGCGACAGAGAATAAAAAAAAACGGCCTTTTTAGATTTTGATAAAACCTAGTTCAAACATAGTTACAATTTATTTTTGTGCGTGTTTTACTTTTTATCCATAAGTACTTATTTATGTAAAATAATACCATAAATAAACACTAGCAGCACAAAACTCATTAATGATTCTATCACCTAATTTAAAATTTATGTTACAAAGAAGACAATATTTCAATTATTGTCATATCCATTACTTGTCATTTTGTGTCATGAAATATTTTCGGTTTCACGTAGGCCGAAGCAATATTTCATGTCGAACCAATTCCATTTAGTAATCCATTATGGGCTTCAAAGGAGCTGCGCTGTACTGAAGAACTTTTTAACTGTTCCGAATTAAATTAACGGTTTCTGACCGATCCATTAACGGTGCTTTTAGGTACCACAAGCACCGGTCACCGTCCTCATCGAACCCATCGCTTGCGACGAAGGGCTCGACGAGCTAATTAACCTATAGACACAGCCCACTGAGTTTCTCGCCGGATCTTCTCAGTGGGTCGCGTTTCCGATCCGGTGGTAGATTCTTCGAAGCACTGCTCTTGCTAGGGCCAGTGTTAGCAACACTCCGGTTTCAGCCCCGTGAGCTCACCTACATGTTAGGGCGAAGCTGAAATAGCCTCTCTCATGGCTATCAGCATGGGTAAAAGAAAAAAAAAGGTTTCGTGCTGATCGTATTTTAAGGTTTCTAAAGATGTTTTCCTACTGCGTTTTAGTTTGAATGGTGAGGAGGCAGCCATAGTTAAGACACTCAATCTAATGTTTTAAGTAGATTATGAGATTCTAGCTGTCTCTGGAATAAGACTGAGTGCTCGTCTGCCAAAGCTAACGCAATTATAAAGCCGCGATACTATATTTATATATTTTAGCATTTTCTTTGGTTTTCGTGAGTCGTAGAGACACAATTAAAACTACTTTTACGGGTTAGGTACTTAATTTAGCGTTTTTAATTATTGTCATTATATAATTTCCGATGTTTCGTATACTTTATAGTTGTCGTGGTGACGGACAAGTATTGTTCGTCGACTTTTGAATACAGTAATCTCCCTTATAACACGGTACTCTTATAACACATTTTCATATTACGCGATTTCAGTCCCTCGTATAATACGGTTGTTTCCCCGTATAACGCGGAGATTTCACACGTTATATTTCTGTACTATGAAATTCGTAATTTTTTATATAGTTCA